>NC_062195.1:3323367-3378367 GCF_912470025.1 Vespa velutina
TTTCGTTATGACAGACCTATAAAAGTCTCTTGTCAGATATTCATAGATTGAACGTTTTCTCGATTAAAGCGACCTTGAAAAGTAACGCCGATAGTTACAAAGTAATTCGCGTTAAACGAAGAAATGTGAAATTTTTCTTTGTAAATCGAGTATCGCGTGTTCGTATTCCAATGCCGTAGAAAAAAAAGAATATTAATAATATATCCTTAAAGTGTATATAGTTTAAAGCAAGTCCTATATTTTTTTTCTCTTTACGATCGTTCGTGCAAATTTCAAGATTCAAAGCTACGCCTACATTTCCATATATAGATACGCGTACAGTTTAGCGTTGCAATCGAGGGAGACGAATAATTGGCAAAAGTAAAAAAAAAAAAAGAAAAAAAAGAAAAAGCATCCTCGCAATTTTTCCTTTTTTCATCTTTTCGTTCTACGTTGAAAGAAATGATAGTGTCTGCCAATTAGATTTTTAATTATAGATCGTAACTTCGCACGCAGTTCGAAGACTTGTCTCTCCTTTTCCATTCGTATATTCTCGAAACGTCACGCGATCGACTCTTTTCGTTTTACGCGAGCAACTCCGGACGTCTTTCTTTATGCTTAACACAAAAATGAATTGTTTATCGGTCGATATGCTATATTCGCGAAAAATCGTAAAGTTCCAAGTCGATGATGAACATTTTCCCATAGGAACTTCAGTGTTTATTTTTAAAAAAAAAATCTAAGCCATGAGAGATCGTAGAGACTTCCAATGACATCTCTCGTGATAGAGCAATAAAAAAGATTAAAAACTATGAGTACCAGTACGCAAGTGGTTATAGAAGTAATGGAAGAAAATGTTAGAAAAGAAAAATGTTGAAGATTTGTTGGATTCTTATGGTGTTGCATTTAACTATGCGTAACGAACGAAGGAAAGAAGGAAAAAACGTTCGAAGAGAAACGAAATGGAAAGAAACCAAGCCATGGGCAAAATTAAAAGAATATCCATGAACCCGAAGGGTTCTAATTATTTGCACGAGGCGTGAGGACCGTACTAATCGTTTTTTTTTTCTTCTCTTTTTTTCTTCGTTCTTTCTTCTTTATTCCTTCATTCTTTCCTCTTTTTCATTTTCTCCTTTACTTCCTCATCTTCCACGAGCTGTGAAACGATAAGGAACCCGACAGGAAGGGAGACAGCGAGTTGAGCAAAGGGTCGTGGAGAAAAGTAAAAAAGAGAAAAAGAAAATTGAAAGAGAGAGAGAGAGAGAGAGAGAGAGAGAAATAAAAAGAGAATGTGACGCACTTTGGATTATTTTTTGTTAAGAACTTTCGTAAGTCTCTTGCGAGAAGCCACGCGGAGGAACTCAATATGCCGCATAAATTCTGTCCCGGGAGGGAGAAAGTGGCCATTTGGAATTTAATTTCATTAGCCAATGAATTTCTTAGTAAATCGCGTGTGAGGCACCTGATATAGGATACGGAGGACGGTGATGTAGAAGCGCGACGTTCGTGGGTAGGATAAAAGGACGAGAAGGAAAAAGTTGGAGGGCGGGAGAATGATAGAGAGAGAGAGAGAGAGAGAGAGAGAGAGAGAGAGAGAGAGAGAGAGAGAGAGAGAGAGAGAGAGAGTGGGCAAGAAAGGAAGAAAGAAAAAGAATCACCGATGAGGACGCAGCTCGAAAGAACGTGCGAATGAAAGAACCAGTCCGACGTTGGCGTCGATTCGTATTCACGCAATTCCTTATCTCCATTTTTCTATCTGACATTGAATTTTTGTTCGTTTCTTTTTTTTTCTTTTTTTTTTTTTTTTCCTCTTTCTTTTTTACATTTTACATGCACATACTAACACTGGGATCCATTTTTTGGTGATCCGCTTTACATTCCGAGAACATGCATATTTTTCCAATAAAAAACTACATCGAGAGAGAGAGAGATAGAAAATAGTCAGATACAAAGAAAGAATTCATTTTCGATAAAATCGAAGAATGGCCACTTTCAACCGCACGAGGCCGTTTCCTCGTTCCGATCGTTAAAAGTCGATATTTCGAGAGCACAGTGCTGAAACGAAAAGTCCGACAAAGTGCAACGTTATTCGAGCATAGAAAACGCTCTGGTCTCGGGAGCACTCGCGGCAGTTACACGAGTCATAGAACGTGTGAGAAAGAGAGAGAGGAAATTTCTCTCTCTCTCTCTCTCTCTCTCTCAATCTCTTCCTCTCTGTCTATCTTTGCAATCGTTTCCGCTTCTTTTTTCGGAAATCGAACTCGTACGCGAGTTTAATACCGCGCAGCTGTAAAAAAAGTGGTACGCTCGCATCTGAAAGTAACCTCGTAAAGATTCTACGACTTCGATTTACACCGCGCGACAATCAGAATTCAAATAACGCGGGCGTATTTTGTGAGCGACAATTTTAAAGGACTCACGAACGTTCGTATGTAAGGTAGAAAATCGATCGAATACGTCTATGCAATTTGAGTTTCTTTCGAGGGAACATTACTTAGCAATGGGATAAATGAGAACGCGTTGCTCGGCAAAATACTTCAGACTAAGGGTGGCACTTCGGGGTTAAACGAGTACGAGGCGAAGGTGGCTCGAAAGAGGGTCGAAGGACGGTCCGAGGAGGTTACAAACGATCGAGCGAATCGCCTGCATTAGTCTTAGTCAGAATCAGAGATAAGCCAAATGAGGAATAGCCGCATGAAAAACATTCGTCCGTCACCGAGAGACCGTGGATTATTCAAACACAACGACTGCTTTGAATAATTCCCCTAACGTGTCGGAAGAACTTCAAATTTCTTCCTACTACTGCTCGTCTATTTTCTACCTTCCATACGGAAAAAGGTCATACCATAGAAATCATCGGGATATGTACTAGGTCAGTGTTTGGTACGTATTCGACATATATCACTGTTATTATAGTAATAAGATCGGCCATAACACACGCAACCCTCTTATTTTCCATTCTCATTTCTTTCGAACTCGAACGGATAGGTATATTTTTTGCAAGGGACGTCGATTGAACGTTTCGTATAGTCGGCGAAAAAAGATTCCTCATAATTTCTTCGTCAAAGTTTGGAACCCTCTTTTCCATCTCTTTCACTCGCTCGTAGAAACTCGACATTGGTGGCTCGTCCATTCCAGCCACTTCGCAAATAACATCATAAGATAGACCACCGAAGGACGTTCCAGGCCACGTTATACTTCAACTGATATAAAATATTATGGCAGAAGGCAAAGAGGGAGAGACTGTCGTTCTCCTACGATAACATTTGCGGATCTCTTACGATGTTCCAACCGAAGTTGCTCGCTCTCCTCGACGATCCTCCGGTTGAAGGAAAATGTTGAAGGGAAAGGAAGTGGTGTATGTAAGCTATCGGCGATTCCTTGAACGTAAATCAACCTGTACTTACGAAATTGCTTTCGAATCGTTCTTTTATATCCTTGTTCTCTCGAGTTTCCATGCTTTTCACGCCCTCTTTCTTTTCCTCTCTCTCTCTCTCTCTATCTCTCCCTCTCTCTATCTTTATCTCTAGTTCTTAAAGCCTAGAACACATTTATGATTAACTCAATTCGTTTTTCTGAGATATTTATATGTTACATTATCAATTTATGATAATCGTACATGTCATATATTGAATGAATCAATTTGCTTATTTTTGCAAACGGAGATTTAACTCGACGAAAAGTTTTTTTTCTCTCTCTCTCTCTTTTTTTTTTTTTTTTTTTTTTTTTTTTTTTTTTTTTTTTTTTTTTTTTTTTAATTAAATGTAATAGTACGTAACTATCATGCATGCCTCAGTGACGAAGATATTTAGGAATTTGTGTTCATCGATAACAGAAAAGTATTTATATATGTACGTATATACGTCAATTTGGTATTTCAAATATTCACAAAGCAAAGATAAATTTTTTCGAGATCAGAGAATAGTCTCCATCGGTCGCGCGTTTCGTCTGACCGCGTTTAGAATTGATTCGTCGTTCGAGCAGAGGAATCGAACGAACGAATGAACGAACTGAACGACCCTCGGATTGGTACGAACTGAGGTACGCACTCACGGCGTACGTACGCGCGGTCCTCGCATACCATCGCGCCGCGTGCGGCACGATCGCACGCTCGGGATTCCATGCCCGGTTTGAAATGAAACTCCGCCGTGGCGGCGTCGACATTCCCTCGGTGCCTTTATTAAATTGGAATTTAATTGCTCACCCTCGCCGCTCCATTACACATCCACCCAGCGTGTGTATTCGCCCGTCGATGCAAATCATAGCGAGACGCGAACTTCGTGTGTCGCTAGGCGACCGTCGTTCCATTCTCGCACAGATTTTTCATTATTTTATCTTGCCTTTACAACGATGTACAACGAATGAGAAAGTTCGATTAAGCATTTATTTATTCCTATATAAATATATACGGATAATTAATAAATATGAAAAGAAAAATTATGATTGAAGTTAGAATGTGCTGTTTTTTTTTTTTTTTTTTTTTTTTTTTGTGACATTAATGACATTATTCCATAATACTTAATAAAACGCATGAGAAGTCTCAAAGACGAAATTAGAAAGAGAGAGAGAGAGAGAGAGAGAGAGAGGGAGAGAGAAGAGACTTGATGGAAAGAGATGAAAGGATGATAGTGGTAAGAGGGAATTGACGTCGGATTGTAGCTTCAGTCGGTGGATATCACTCTCAGAGTCCTCGAGTGTAATCAACGCAGCCGGGTGAACAACTTAGGTTGCCACTACTGATGGTGGTAGTGCTGTTGCTGTAAGTCTGAAAGCAGCAATAGCATCGTTGCTAGCAACCCGAGTAGAGAACCTGTAAGATCGGGAGTGCTGCAGGCTAGAGAACTCTGTAATACTACATACTTCCATCGTCCGTTTACTAGCAGTCAATCTTGGAACTCGTCTCTGTGCGTTTCGAGTCATCCGCATGAGTCAAAGTGGCGAAACCCATCTCTGATTACCGTCCACAATCTTAGCTCTAACGATTGACTCGAATAGAACTATCTCGGACATTCATATACACATATTTCTTCGTCATCTTATATTCCTCATATATACGTATAATCTCTTCCTGGCTGTCATGTATTTTTATTCTGTCTATCCTTTTATCTACATATCATTCACAAGTTTTCTTTGTCGTCAAGTATCGTTCAAGTTAAAACAACATATTGGAGACAGGTTATGCATTTAACTATGAATATCACCAAATACAATACAATGACGACGATTTCAAGTGCGGAACCATCGATAGAGGTTTATATGTTATTATCGAGATCTATCGGAATTGCTTTTGTCTCCATCTATTTTCCCATCTATACATGCACCTTCTTCGCGCTACTAACCCTCAACTGCCACCCTCCCTCCCTCCTCCTCCTCCTCCTCGCCCTCCTCCTCCCATCACCGATCCCTATCGAAGCTTTTCCGAAGAGCTTCCTCTCTATTCTCCAAGTTCGAAATGCTTCAAGGAGAATATCCACGAGCACGGGAATCATTGCACCCGTTCAAGTCTATGCCAAGTCAAAGTGAATGCAAGTAGTACGTTCTCTCGCATGAATGGAAATTAAACGATGGAGATGATATATGAGACCCATTGCATCTTGGGCGAGCTCGTAAATAATCGAGATTTACCTTAGTTTCTATAATAGTGAACGATTAGATAACATATTTACTCTCGTTTCTAGAGTTTCAGAGATTGATTAAAAACAGACTTGGTATAATTAAATGTTTTAATAAATAAATAATATAATTAAATATTCGGTATAGGGAGAGAGAGAGAGAGAGAGAGAGAGAGAGAGAGAGAGAGAGAGAGAGAGAAAGAGAATGAAAAATTTGATAGATTTCGTTTCAAAATTCGTGATAATAAAACAAACGCACCTATTTTAATTCTAAATTTTGCTATACATCTTTAAGAAATGGAAGATTAGATGATTGAGATTGTAAGACGTTCGTTGGAAATTTTCTTTAAAGAAATAAGTCAAGCAAGGAAAGTTGTGATACGGTGTCACGCATTCTAAATAAACCCTTTCTCTCCCTCTCTCTTTCTCTCTCTCTCTCTCTCTCTCTCTCTTTCTCTTTCTCTCTGTTGTTCTTCCCGTACTAGACAGGAATTGTTTCCGCTCAAGCGTGGTCTTATCCACGAGTAAGATCCCTGGAATGTTGCGAGTGACTTGTCGTAACGTCAGCGTAACTTCTAAAGTTACCAACGACTTGCCAGGATTCCAAAACTCGCTTCCAAGCTTTTGTACATAAACCGGATAGGGTAACGATTCTTTAGCAGGAAATTGCTAGGATAAGCGAACTTCCTTCAATCACGCGTCATAAGTTATTTACTCTCTCTCTCTCTCTCTCTCTCTCTCTCTCCCCCTCCCCCTCTTTCTCTCTCTCTCTCTTTCTTCATTTGCGCCTGATAATCATACAAGTACATAAAAGTACTTGGATTCGTTGATCTTTTAGTCAAACGTAATTACATATTTTGACTGAAGACATAAAAAAGGATTAATAGTAAGCACGTGGTAATACTTAATACATTGACATTGATGAGAATCCTTTGAAGAAACATTTTAATATAGTTTATTCCGCTATATCGCTTTTCTTTCTTTTTCTTTTTTTTTCTTTTTTTCTTTTTTTTTTTTTTTGCTTTTCATTTTCATGATCATAGCAAGAATATATCTACTATTGATATTGCTTTTCGATGTATCTAAATAACGAGTATATCTTCTTAATACGACTTTACGCGAGGATATTATTGATGCCTCGGTGTGACGCTAGCACATTACACCCACGCGCATCAAACCTTTTTCCGTCCTACATTTATCCCGTAGTAGTTGAATTGCTAGTATCGTATATTTATCGTAGTTTCCTGAGCCTAAAGGTATCCAATCGTTCAAATGGTATAACCGATAGTTTTACTCGTTTATCTCTTGGGAGAAGACTATGAAAATAATCCGTCTTATTCCTAATGTACTGTATTTGGAAACAATTAATTTTCCTCATGAAAAATTTAATCTCACATATTAGTCGTTCTAATTATTTTAATTAATTCAATATATATATATATATATATATATATATATATATGTGTGTAGAGAGAGAGAGAGAGAGAGATTTTTGAATGAAAAAAAAATGTTACGCTAATTCGACGCTCGATTTCGATTCGATATCGATTTTTTTTACGATAAAATCTGCCAAGTCGTTTCAATTCACGAATGGTTGACTTCCATCGGTTTCGAGAGCCATTACGGATTTGATTTCTGGTTCAAACGAGTAGAAGAAGTAGCTCTAAAAAAGTTCGCCAATCTCAGCATTTTCTATCTCCCTTCGTGTTCGGACTTTAAAGTCACTGATTTTCTTTTAGAACGTTAGGAGCATCATTTAACCGCACGCGAGATCGTTTACACGTTTTTTCGATGGGATGTGAGGGAGTTGAATTGAGAGAAAGAGAGACGGAAATAGGAATTACAGCTTCAGTGCTTTAATCTCTTCACTTTCTACAAACGTATAATTTCTTCTACGTCGGTGGAAAAGTTTAATTTGCTTTTAAGTTCGACTGTAAGAAAATCATGCAAAGTAAATGAAATTTACTTCGAAAATCGATTCTCATAATCGCAATTTTTTTCCCTACCCACCCCCACTCTTTTTTTCTCTTTTTTGCTCTTGTTTGTCCCAAAGCAATTTTTTTTCTTTTCATTTGTCACGATTTTGTCCTTCAAATATTTTTCTCTTTCAAATAAAACGACCGCACGACGATAATAAGGACAAAACCAATGAAGATTATTCTTCGGTGGACATATAAAGCACGACGCTCGTAGATCCCACATGGAAAATGGATCTCTTGGAAAAATCGTTTCTTGGCTCAGGCGTTTTCAGGCCGGGCCGTATCGCTCGTACCAATTGCGCGGAAAGTAAAGAATGCCGTTTAAATGCGATAGTTAAAGTAAAGGAGAGTTAGATGCTCGCAGAAACGAAGTACCACGAAGAACATTTCACACGTTTTACGAGCGATTCACGCCTTTTTGCGGTCGATTAATTCACCACGCTACCGATTCGGAAGACTTTCCAACTATACAAAATATAATGCTATACCTATCTAAAGAAATTTAGATCAAAATAAGCGGTATCAAGAAAAAGATTAATTGAAGTAATTAAATCGTCGATTATTTATTTAAAACAAACTATAATTATGAATAATTTCAAGAATAGTCTTGAAACATATTTCCTCTAATTAATTATGATATCCTATATCATACGACATTATATCATAATAAATCAAACATTTTAAACAGTTTCTTATACAGTTGACATATAATAACAAAATATATCGTAGAATGAATTATATCCATATATATATATATATATATATATATATATATATATATATATATTTCTTTTTTGTTTGTTTCAGGTGAGTATCTTCATAGGTATTGCGAGAATCGAGCTACTCTTTATACTTTATTCTTGAAGTCGAGCGTATGCAAAGGTAAAGAAAGCAATGCGTTTTTTCGGCGCACTTCATAAATCCGAGTGGGGCGCATTATCGAGCGAGATCGTGCGTCGGCTTGCGTGTAAATAAATAAAGGATGAAATAGTATCGGTGCCATCTTCGCTTCTTACGCCGGGTACTTGCAGTGACCGCGCGAGAGGATGCTGCCATTAATAACGACGTGGTCCACGAAGGGGAATCGGAGAGTGTGCAAGAGAGAATGCTAAGGTAAAAGCGAGACAAGGATGGAGGTCGATGCGGCTATTAAACATATCATCATGCGACGTGGCACGCACGTTCTCTATCTCGCTTGCTCACTTGAAAATTTTTCAACCTCTTCGACGGACGTCTCAGGGATTTTATTTGTAAGATCGAATAATCCTTTTCGATTGCCGCGACTCGGCCATACGTTTCTTTCATAAAATTTGATCCTTATATAAGATATAAAAACTCGGTCCCAAAAATTTCTCCTGAAGTAACATTAGATTTTGCGAGAACACTACGATCTCATATATTTTTTTTTCTTTCTTTTTTTTTTTTTTTTTTTTCTTTTCGATACCGACAAGAACCTGAGCCTTTGGGGGTCACAGGCTCCAACAATGCATTCCGTTCAAATGGTAACTCGTATTACGATACAAAACACTCGAGTAGCCACGACATAAACATGAGTGCGTATGGAGTACGAGGGTATACGATATGTGTATACATATATATATATATATATATATATATATATATATATATATATATATGTATAATACTATTATGTGATAGTAGTAGTAACATAATGGTGGCAATAGGGTAAGGGGATTGTTATCGGATAACACGCTCGTATTTAACGAGCCTTGGCAATGATTCGATTCTAGAAGCTTTCCGGTTATTGTTTAGGCTCAGTGCATAAGCACACTTAGTTCTTTTTCTTTTTCTATATGTTTCCTTTGAGTATTACATACTAGACAGAACATTTGAGAAAATATCAACACGACAACGGATTCACGACTATGAAGTTTTTCTTTTCGTTCTACTGTTCGACGAGAAATTTTAATTTTTGCCATCGAACATTGAATCATAGAAATTCATTCGTAGAAATCAAAGCGCCCAATTATAAATCCTTGGATATACCTTTCTACGTACGTACGATTTACGTCAGATCCCACGGTTTATTTTATTGAAACATTTTGATTGTTTCTTTTTTTTTTTTTTTTTTTTCTTGTAAATAATTATCGGTATCGAGAGTGAGATACGTTAAAGCCGACGTCGAGCCGACATCCTACTACGAAAAGAATTTCTATCTTCGACTTAATGCATTTCGATACAATAGCTTGGGTTCTTGGTGCATGTAAGATCCAGAGACTACTTATCCGAGGCGATAACATTATATCCTCCCCTCGCCGTTAAGATGGGTCCCTTGCTGCGCGAGATACGTGCCATGCCGTGTGTCCTTCGAAAGAGTATAAGAGATAAAAAAAAAGAAAGAGAAAGAGAAAGAAAAAGAGGAAAAGAGAAAGAGAGAGAGAGAGAGAGAGAGAGAGAGAAAGTAGAGAATCATATACGCGCGTTGTACACAGGGCTTTGCCTCCCTTTGCAGAGTAGAACGTAACAGAACATATAGATGTATAAATCAAGCAGGGCATGTTGATAGAAGCAATAAAGACTCGAGAATGGGAATGGTAAAGAGAAAGGGAGAGAAGTTGCTGAGAAAGAAAGCTTGAGTAGGTGAGAGAGAGAGAGAGAGAGAGTGTGTGTGAGAAAGAGAAAGACATATTACGACGCGTGCAGTTCCAACGTTAGCCAAGGAATTCGGACGTAGGCTAAGACTTCGAAGGAGGTGGTAGAGAGAAGTAGGAAGGAAGAAAAGAAGGAAGGAAGAGCGGACAGGAGGGTTGGAGGGAGGGAGGGAGGGAGGAGTAAAGACGACGAAAGGTCCGGTGGGCGAGTCGAACAACGGCTGCCAAATTAATGGCACCCCTCGTCCCACATTTCTCGATTTCTCCGACTATACGAGTATTTCTCTTTCTTCTTCTTCTTCTTCTTATTATTATTATTTTTCTTCTTCTTCTTCTTCTTCTTCTTCTTCTTCTTCCTCTTCTTCTTCTTCTTCTTTTGACTCTTGCACCGGTGTCGGCACTCGTTTCGTTTCTCGATCCGTGCGCTCACCTGGCGATATTGGAACGACCGCCGAATTACCGATAAATAACTGCTTATTGAATTATTATCGAGCATTCCAGTCGCCGCACGTTGCCCGTATCGTTCCCTCCTATCGTTCTCCTCATATCGTTTCCCCGCCATGCCTCTTGTCGTCCCTTCGATCCGGATATTGCCGTCGATCGTTACGTTCATTTCGCACGATGTTCTTCGACTTGGTTCGTTGTAAGTGCGTACGTAGAATTGTTATGACAAGATCATCGATCTATCATCATCATTTTCATCGATAAAAAGATCGAATAACTTTGGAAAATCTTTTAAAGCTATTAAAAAAAATTCTTTTCTTTGTCATTGTGTTATGTGTACACTTTTGTTCTATGTATAACTAGATAGTATTTATTTATTGAAGTAAAATGATCGTCGTATGATCGAATGTTATAAAAGTTCGATCGATCATTATCGAAGATAAAAGTCTATCGTATCATTGATTTATTGACGAGTCTTGTATAAACTTCGACCACATGCTCGCTTTCTCTCCAAAATTCTTCATAGTTTTATGCAACAACAAAGTAAAACCTCGAAAAGGTACACCTCTCTCTTTCTCTCTCTCTCTCTCTCTCTCTCTCTCTATATATATATATATATATATATATATATATATATATATAAAACTGTGCACGTGGCCTATATAGATGGTCCACTAGGTACCAACCGATATGCTTGCTATATATTATCCTATGTATCTCTCCGTATCTTCGATATATACCTTCCTGCATTTCTTCTTTCTTATTCTCAATCTTTCTTTCTCTCTCTCTCTCTCTCTCTCTCTCTCTCTCTCTCTCTCTCTCTCTCTCTCTCTCGTTCTCTTTCAGTCGTCTTCAGTATCCACGCGGGAATACGTAGTAAACGTATAACATATATACACATGCATGCACATACGCGTATATAAAGGAAAAGAAAAGATAGAAGCGAGGAAGCAGCTTTATATACAGTGCTCAAGAAGTTTCGAGGCCATAAAGAAAGATTCATGACGACGAATGCTCCATTATCAGACCGGAAAGTTGGAATTTTCGATATGTTATGATTTTAAATAAGTTTTTCATATACGCATAAGAATCATTCTAGTTTGTTATTTTTACGTTATCCATTTTATTTTATATAGGTGTTCATAATACTTTTTGCATTTGGTACATAATGAGAGTTATAATATGCAACGAAAGTTTTTCAATTTTGTAAAATTCCCTTCTATGCTATTTACAACCGAGATCAGGAATTCTCTCTCTCTCTCTCTCTCTCTCTCTCTCTCTCTCTCTCTCTCTCTCTCTCTCTCTCTCTCTCTCTCTTACTCACTGCAGACTTCTTTCTTCTTCCCGCTGGTAGGTTTCGTATTTCATGGTACCGACCTCGGACACCCGGTACACAATTTATACGGGCACGGAGCGATAGCTTCAACATCGTCGAGAGTAGAGAAAGGCCGGAGGAAGGATGGGCCGATGTTTCACACTCCATCTCCTGCCACTCCTGGATCGTCTGTTCCTGCCTCTGGCGGCTAACCGGTGTTGGGTTCTCGGTACTCGCCAGCCTTCCTCCTCTTTCTCTTTCTCCTCCTCCCTTTTCTTTTTTTTTCTTCCTCTTTTACCTTATTTTTCTCCCTCCCGATCCGCCCTCTCTTACCTCCCGTCCGTCCCTTCGGCATTCGTGAGGAGGAGATCATTTCCCGTCGAAATAATTTATACCCGCTCACCGAATACCTTTACCGAGGGAAGAGCTATCGAACGACCTTCGAACAAGCGTCTCTCTTGGATTCGATGCTAAGCTCAAATCGAACGAATCGAAAAGATTCACAAAATTCGAATCGATTTTAAGGATATTCAATAAATTTAAATGGGTTTATTATGAAATTACGTTTATATAACTTAGCGGTAATAAAAATAAATCTAAATCATTCGAGTAATAAGAGTTCGATATGTAAAATAAATATATGTCCTTGTTTGATTTTATTCAAAAATTTCGTAAAACTTAGAATCGATTTTAAACGATGGCGTTATACGAGTCTACAATTTTTCCCGCGTAAATTCGAAAGAAAAAGGCAAGTAATTTTGAACGATTGTTTGACTTAAAACGTTGCCGAAGATACAATGTTACTTCCCGTACGATTCCTTTCTAAGAGTCAACCACTTCTCGTCTCTTACTTCTCGATGTATCTCCAACGGAACGAATATCTCAAATGCAAAGTATATTGCTTGGCTCAAAATCCGTAGAAGAAAGTTTTACCGCGCTCGCGGAATGCAAACAGAAAAGTTTTAAATCGTTGGAACGTGATCGCGGACGGAATTGCGAGGATGGATCGTGCGCACCACGGCTATATTCTTTTTCTTTTTCTTTTTCTTTTTCTTTTTTCTACTTTTCACTTTTCTCTCTTTCTCTTTTTCTATCTTATACGAGAAAGCGCGCGCAACTTGTACACTGGTTTCTATTGGAAAGAAAGAGATGGAGGATTAGAATTGAAGAAAGATAAAGGATCGATCTATAATGCGATTCGGAGCTATCTACCCAATGATTTACTTCGAATACCACGAAACAAAGTACCTCACTGTAAAAGATCGTTTCCATGAAAAACAAATCTCTTCCGTTCGACTTATTCTCCATAAAAGGGAATCTATTATTAAAAATCATTGCACGATGAAGACCTGTTCTTCATTTTTTTTTTTTTGTTTTTTTTTTTTTCTTTTTCCAGAGTGCCGCTATACTTTTGCAGAAAGAATTTTTTTTTTACGATAAACCAATGAATTTGTTATTTTAATCCTTCAATATTTCTAACATACAGTGTGATGATACGGGATTATATTTATGAATTTTTATATATAGTATACATATAACATAAATGTATTATTGCATTTTGCGTTTTTGTTTTTCTTGTTTTTTTTTTCCTTTTTTTTTTTTGCACAAATAAATACTTCCTACACTAGTACGATAAATATATAAATAATTCGAGCTATATCAAATGAAAATATTTAATATGCATCGTGATAGATATTCAATTTTTTTAATTCTCTCTTTTCTTTCTCTTTATATATTCCTATATTTTACATTTCTTATATATATATATATATTTTTTTTTTTCTTTTTTTTTAACTTTATCATATTACCGTCAACGAAGCCATCTAATAAGTACGATTCATAAACGTATGAATTCCGTAGATATACGAATAGTTCAATAAAGATCACGTGAAAGCGAAAGAATCTGTCGATGAAGAATCGTAGGCACGTGGATGATAACGGGTAGATTCGATTAGCGTCCGTAATATTTGAGATTCCTGGAGACGTTTCATCGTGGACACGTTCCAAGTGTTTCTGGAAATAATCATTCAAACCATCTCGTAGTTATAAGCGTGCTTTTCTTTCCGGCTTTGCCTCAGCGACGTGAAAGAATGCATTGGGCGGTGAAGAGTACAATTAAAATTAAAAAAGTAATACGAGTTTCTCCCTTTCCCAATTATTTTCTCTTCTTATGTATATATATCTTATATATATATATATATATATATATATATATATATATATCTGTCTCTCTCTCTCTCTCTCTCTCTCACTCGCTAGCATGAACTCCCTCTCATTAATGGCGCGCACAATGAAGCGCGGTCCCGCCTGCAATAAACACTTCTGAAATTGGTTATTCTCTAGGCGCCTTGACGAAGGCAATTGTACGTCAACCGCAGAGATTACCATCGTTATGATTGCTCTTTGTTTCCGCGCTCTTGCTCTTTCCTTTCTTTCTTTTTCTTCATTTTTCTTGTCCTTTCTACTTTCGCCTCTTGGTTTCTTTCTTCTTCATATTTCGTCTTGGTATTGCTCGTACCATCGGGCTCTCTTGTCTCGTTTAACCACATTGCATCATCTTCTGTTAGGTATTTCCGCAGGAAAGAAAGTGTTTCGGTAATATTCTCCCTTTCGGTAATATTTTTCTCTATGAAAATTCACCGTGAAAATTAAATTGGATTCAATAAACGTAAGACCTTGGTAAATGGTGCGACAATCAATATCGTATAACATTTTATTTTAATATTATTATAAGCTTGCAAATCAAAGCTAAAGAGATCGATTAATTAATGACAGTTCCAACGTGATTCGTTTTCTTTACGAAAACGAATAGGTCGGTATACTCGTTAAAGGGACATCGTAAAAAATCATTAAGAATTATTCATAATCTCGGTGAATAGGATATAACGTGAACGTAACGTTCACGGTAGATAGCCGAAAACACGTTAAGTCGGACTTCCGTGAATGAAAGTAACAATGATAATAATAATCCGACTGCTTGGCGGATTACACGATGGTTCTTCTTCGCGTCTCTCGAAACACTTGGTGGACCGGCCAATGTTGATGCAGCTACAGCGAGTAATTAATTAAAGCGCCATAAAAATCGCTAGCCGGTTCTCATTTGCGACAGAATACCGTGCCGTGTCTCTTGGAATCATTTGCGGTGGTCGGTTTAACCGAACAAGGTGAGCGACCAGTGTCTGATGCATCTTCTCGCAAAAGAGTCGGAGATACGGCCAGTGATTATCGTGCTATCCTGACTTTATTAAGCTTTCGTCTCATCGTCCGTCTTGATTACGTTCATTAGAACATTCTTTCGCGAAAGCTTCCTTTCTTCTTTAGAAAAAGAACGGGCTCGTTCTACCATGAATATTTTGATCGTTATTATAAAAGAAGAGAACAAATCTAGGCGGGATATGGGATGGGAAGCAAGAAAATGGGGTAAAGATTTATAAAGATATTATAAGACTCTAATTAATTCCACTTAAAGAAATAAAGAGTAAGAGCATTGAAACGAAAAGAGAAAGACAATAAATCGAACTTATGGCGATAGGACACGAAGCCGATTCATTAGCCCCATGGTAAAAATCGGTAATCTGCTTCTGGCTCATTTGCGAGACACCGCGGCAGCATCTTGCTTCTCTTTTTCTTCTTCGCGGATCATTTGCCTTTCCTCTACCGGACACGAATGATTCCTCGCTTTGACCCCGTCTCGTACGTTTTCTTCTACTCTCGACGTGCCACGACGAGAAGGTTGAAGGGAGAACGATGAAGCTTGGAACGGGCGTAGCTCGAGTAAAACGAAGCTGAGAAACGCCTGAGAGGAAGAAGATTCACTGGTGGAGAGGAAGAGAAGAGATGAAGAAAGATAGGGGAAGAGAAGCAGAGGGCCTCATCAGTTAATGGAGGCCGCAATTAATAACACCCGAGTCGTTTATCACTCAGATCCGCGACTTATCCTCACGGTATACCTCTGCAACCGAGCGACCGACCAGGCGGCGGGGGTTCCTTCTTCTACCCTCGTCCCTCGCTCATCATCCCACACCTTTTCTACCCGTTCTTGTCGATCTTCTCTCTTCCTTGTTTAACCCCCAAGTAGAAGATAGTTATATCTCATGGTACAGAAGCGTCGAAGACGGGGCTCACTTCTACGAAAGCATCGTACACCGTTTCACCAGCCGATCCTGGTATCCGCAATATACTCAGAGGACGACGCCTCAATGAAGAGGCTTAACGGCAGGAAGAGCGTAATACGTACGAGAGATGCCGGGCTATGAAAACGAGCTGGGAATGCAGTGTGCAGAGAGCTGTAGCATGGTTTATAGGCTCTCTAGTTCTCTACTTCTCTCTTCTATCTTCTCTCTGCTGGTGGTCTATTTAGAAGGAATTTCGTGAAATAAATCAAATAGATTTTCAAGGGGAAAATAATTGTCCCGGTAATATTTATTCGATGGACTTCGTTTTATATAAGGATATTATTAAAAATTTCTTGAGAAAATTTCCAACGAATTTCTATTTATTATTTTATTTGTCACACAAATAACGCGTATTTATTTAAACCGAACGACTTTGAAAATAATTTCTTTCTCTCTCTCTCTCTCTCTCTCTCTCTCTCTCTCTCTCTCTCTCTCTCTCTCTCTGTCCCTCATAGAATACTCTTTTGAGATCCTTCCGTAATATCCGGATTGCCAGCTAAATGGACGGTTAAAAGGTTCGAAACGTCTGGCCTCACTTCGGAGTTAGAGAAACGAGAAGAGTTAGTGCTCTCCAGTATAGGATTCCTATCGAACGAGAGTCGAAAGGAAGAAAGTGAGGTTGAACGGAGAGAAAAACGAAGGAACGACGTAGTGGTGGAGAAGTAAGTGGAAACGTAAGAGGAGAGAGGGAGAAAGAGAGAGAGAGAGAGAGAGAGAGAGAGAGAGAGAGAGAGAGAGAGAGAGAGAGAGAGAGAGAGAGAGAGAGAGAGGGAGAGAGAGAGCACTTGGGCTCTTCGTTAATTAAGAGATCGCATTGATCCTTAACCGAACTAAACTTTGCATTTGCATACATCGCAATCGCTCTCTGTTATGTCTCGATCGTAGGTACGTGTTCTCTTTCTTTCTCTCTCTCTCTCTCTCTCTCTCTCTCTCTCTTCGTCTACACAAAGAGTACAGTGCTCGGGTGAAATTTGGCAAGCAAGTTCCAGCACGTCTTTTGGCAAGAACATATCGTCGACCGGGAGATGATTCGAGTTCGAACTGAGAAATCGCCTTGGATCCGACGTCTGGCGCGGCAGGCTGTGAATAATGCGCGGAGGCTCGCAAACCGATCATACGAATTAATGGTTATTACTGGAACATTACGTCGAGGATGCGGAGAGTAAAAAAAAAAAAAAAAAAAAAAAAAAAAAAAAAAAAAAAAAAGAAGAAGAGAAGAGAAAGAGAGAGAGAGAGAGAGAGAGAGAGAAAAAGAGAAGAAATCTCGACACGGGTCGAGCCCGTCTTGGCGTCCTGAGGTCACGGGAGACAAGATTCTCGACGGCGCTAGTCAAGGTATAAAGAAAGAAATATAAAAAAAAAGAAGAAAAGAAAAAAAAATAGAAAGAGAGACAAAAAAAAACGAGGAAATATAAAAGTGACGGTGAGAGAGGGAGGGTGCGTTAGGGGAAAGAGGAGGGAAGTAAAGAAGGTACACCAGTAGACGCAGCAGGGAGGGGTGCCGTTTCTCTTGCTGCCGATGCCGCTGTTGCTGCCGTTGCTCCCGCTACGCCTTCGCTACTCACGTCTCTCGGCTTAACGGAGAAAGAAAGGTTAACAATGATATTGATTAACGGTCTTGAATTTTCGGATATACCGACTCGGTCCGGCCCGGCCTGGCCTGGCCCGGCCCGCTTGACTCGCTTTTTTTTTTACAAACGGTGGGTGTAGTGTACGCGGCGCTCGCTCACACGCGTGGGCCGCGAAAAAATATTAGTTGCTTCCGCGCCCCTCGGGAATCCATATATTCGCCTGCCCAAATTACACATCGAATTCATAAGTTTGCCGACGCGGTACGTCCCATCGCGAGATGCCCGTCATTAATCCGTCGTCACGACGAAACCGTAATTTTCTTATGGTACCTAATCATTCGTTTTTCTGTTTTTTTTTTTTTCTTTTTCCTTTTTCTTTTTTTTCATTTTTTTTTCTTTTTTTTTTTTTCTTTTTTTTTTTTTTTTTTTTTTTTTTTTTTGTTCTTTATCTTTTTCATTCGGGCACGCAAGAATAATGCTTGATCGAGAGTCGCGAGTTAGAAACTTCCAATTGAGGGGATTCGCTTTCGAGACGATAACGGGTAGAACGAAAAGGCCGAATCAAATCGTCAATTCGTTTCGTCGAAGTTTCGTCTTCTCAAATTTACGATCCGCCTTGATTTAAAAGCGAATTAAGACGCTTTATCGCTGGGTAACCTGCGTGCCACGTTTTCTCCCTTACGTCGGACTCGTTTCTTCGCGCTTTCAATGCGATTATCGATTAGTTACGTTGCACGCCGCTTATCACTATAAAAAGTGTGAAAGCCTCGCTACCTCCTCTCACCCTCTTTTACTTTATATCTACCTCTCCTTATTTCTCTTTCTTTCTCTTTCTCTCTTTATCTTACTCCCCCCCTCTCTCTCTCTCTCTCTCTCATTCTTTTTTGCTTACTCCTTTTTTTTTTCGACGAGTCTCTTTTTCGTTCGTTTTCTCGCATATATTGAGACGTAAAAGCTATAGTTTTTTGTGATTGTTACTTAGTCGATACAATCCGCTTAAGGTGGCCGAAAGAAACACGACGGGAGTCTTTTTCGTTCAAAGAGGAAGGGAGATGAAAGAAGAGATTCTTAGTGTGTTCGTAGGGTGGAGAACGTACGCGTCAGGAATCGTTGATCGGCGGTCGGGTTCGTTTCTCGAAGGAAACTGGTTCTCGCACGGGCACCTTCTTGCCATTATCTATCTCGATGTGCGCGAGGCTTTCAGCTACGACTTCGCGAATGCGTTTTAAGATAAAGAAAGAAGACACGATATCAAAGGGGGTACGACCAAAGAGTACGATGAAATCTTAATGAGAATTGATGTCAAACTATCGCTTCCTTCGCTTTTGTCGATTAATCGTTTATCTTCAATCTTCAATTTAGTTTAGTTTATCACGTGGTCGTTTCTTTTTTGACAAAAAAAAAAAAAAAAAAAAAAAAAAAAAAAAAAAGAAAAAGAAAAAAAAAAAAGAAAAAATCTATTGTATCGTAAACGCACAGATAGATCGTAATTTATGACGAATACAAGAAAGTAAAATGTCATTGTTCGATTAAATCAGAAATAAACACGCACGCGCACACACACACACACACACACATATATATATATTAGGTATTAAAAACGAAGAATTCTCCATCTCTCTCTTTCTCTCTCTCTCTCTCTCTTTTTTTCTTTGTTTCATATTCGTTTCGTCGACAAAAAAAAAAAAATTGTAAAAAAGAAAGAGAGTTTATTAAAATCGTTTATCGGTCGATCGGCTCGTTTGTTCCTTCCGATCGCGATAAGGAATCGTTAAAAGAAATCGCGTTGGAGTATTCGTTGCTAATTCTAGGCTTCGCGCGGACAGGGTGATTAAAAAAGAAAGAATAGTAAGGTAGGCGTCGCGGGTAGTCGTGGAGAAAAAGAAAGAGAGAGAGAGAGAGAGAGAGAGAGAGAGAGAGAGAAGGAAACGAAAGAGAGATCGGCTTTCATGCTAACCGGCAGTAAATTTGCACCATCGCGACGTAGAAGCGGGCAATTTCTTTTGCACCTCGCCCTTAATCTGCGCATCTGACTACCTAAATTGGTTTGAGCAAAGCTAATCTCAACGGCGTTATCAATTAGTCGGACCACAGATAACGCGGTGTAGCCCTTACCATGCATTTAATGTATTTTTAACCTTAGACAGTCAAACCGACTTACGAATGGATTTGAGTCCTTCCTCCCAATTCGATTCTCTTATTTGTTCGAATTATAAAATTGTTCATTATACAAGATAAAATCTTTTATAATCGAATTTAAAAGTAACCAAAGACGAAAGAAATAATATTTATATATTCGAACAGATAATATATATATATATATATAATAATACTTTGATTTCCATTATTAATAATCGAGATCTTATCCGAGCTTCGTTCGATCGATCATCTCACGTATCAATTTAAGGAAATTAATAGCAATCATGTAAAGTAGTCCCTCGATCGAACTTGTCTCGATCTCGGTGGAAACTCATGTCCATCGCTAGATCGGTCGAAACCCGACCATATCTTTCTCATGAGAACATAAATGAGCGCGCGCACGCGCTTACCTTATGATATGGGATAAAATACTACCGAGACCGAGGGAAGAAATCGAAAGAAGGAGAAGAAAAAGAGAGAGAGAGAGAGAGAGAAGAAGAACGAAAGTTAGTATCGTTTGTTATATATGAGAAAGGGAGAATAGACAAGGGAAGTAAATATATTCTTATCTATTTGGCAAAAAAAGTTTAACTAAGCAACTAATTAAAGGTTTAATCTTATTGTTAGTCTCGATCCTATTCAAGTCATTGTCGATAGTGTAAATTATAAGGAGGAATGAATACAGAAAATAAGAGAGAAGGACAATTAAACCGAACAGTGAAATTTATTATGAAAGGTGTTGGACAATACGGTTAACGGCACGTGGCATGCAATCATTGATTTTTCATTGAATCTCCTATTCAGGTTTCTCGACGACAAAGTTTCGCTATTAACAACGATAACAACGGTAGCTTGTAGGGAATGAATTTGTCTACGGTTTATCGTAACACAACGCGTACTCGCGACGAAATACTCAAAGGAACGTTTACTTTATGGTATTCGTACTAGGCTCGAGTTACGCTACTCTAAAGTAATGGTAATCATCGAGTTGCACGCGAAAAGATGTTAGTTGTGTCGTGGTAAGCGAACGTGAGAATGAAATAGAGAGAGAGAGAGAGAGAGAGAGAGAGAAAGATTAACACAACGTCGATGTCGATTCCAGCACGGATAAAGTGAGATGCGTATGTACATCGTGCTTCTCTCTCTCTCTCTCTCTTTTTATTCTTTTTACCTCTTTTCATCCATTTATCCGTGACTCGTGCGCATTTACCCGATAATGTTCGTGCACAACCTGGTCGCGTTCTCGCGTAAGATAAGATCTCACGGCGAGCGTTAAATATCCTATTTATTACCTCGTCTGCTTTTCGACTTAACTCGCAAACATCAAGTCGAATGTCCATTTACTCTTGTTACGCGTCAATTCTTACGCCCTTTTGTTAAGGTATCGATGTTGCGTCGTTAAATTGACGAACTTCTCCTTTATCATATTAATCCTTTCTTTCACATTTCAATGTAAAATGTATCGTCTTGAGATCCAACATGAATTTCAAATTCTTCCATCTTTCGTGATAGTTTAGTCTCGGTGAATAGCATCGTTGATAATACCATTCAAGCAACCTCGAACTTTGCAAAGAAGAGAAGAGCTTTCATCGTACGTGAACATCTTTCATGGATCTTCGAAACTTGTTGTACTTGAAAACTGATGTTAATTAAACCGATTGAAAGGATCATGAAGAAGGTGAAAGATCGACGATATTATTTTTTTTTTTAATAAGAAAGAAATGATATTGTATTTTCTAAATCACAAGGTACTGTTTTACAAATTGATCTCCAAGGATAATTTTCTTGTTTTATAAAAATAATATAAGTATAATGATTTTCCATATGATGTGCATAAGAACAAAGTAAAGAGTCTGAAAGTTCGTACATAAAAGACCGGCACTTTCGTGAGAGAATAATCGAGGATAGTGAGAGGGTAGAAAATTAAAGTCGGAAAATTAATTAAAGCGCGGTCAGTGGAAAGTAGTAAGAGAATATCGTGCGGACGGCACATTTCTCTCTTAGGAAGTGAACGTACATACGCGATCGGCATTACGCGTTTACTTTCCGCTTTGCGAACGACGAAAGATAACGCATTCTATCGTGCTAGTTCTCTTTTTCTTTACTCTTTTCGTTTCTCTCTTTCTCTCTCCCTCTTTCTCTTTTTCCCTTTGGAATCGGAAGTCGCCCGACTTAAATGATCTACAAGCGTTGGACACGCTTCGAGCTAACAAATAAAAGTTTAGATATGCTTTTTGCAAATGCGTGTTAGGTATGCCGTGTCCAATGACAGTTTGCCTTTTCAGTTTTCTCTTAACACAATAGTAAGATGTTTCTAACGATTACCGATCGATCATAAATCAACGATTTATTAAATTATTAAAAGATTTGTCAATCATTCGATGAAATCTTTAGAAATAAATTCTTTATTACGATAAATATTCGTAAATGATAATTTATTTTTAATTAATTACGCATTTCTATTATGATTAAGAAACAAAAGTATTGTGAGAAGAATACGAAAAGAAAAAGTAAATACGAAGGTTTAAGGAAAATTGAGGGACATATTTTAATGGTAAATTTAACCAATTGCTCTCTCACGTTATACATTTTTTTTAAACATTGGAATTTTAATTCGGTTGATTCGTTAAAGCGATCGTAAATTTGTCGGAATTGAACGGCTCGTATCAAAGGAAATAACTGATGTCATCAATGTAAAATCGAAAGATTCGTGGAATGCGCTTGGAGAAACGAATAATTTTATTGGCCGCCTTTCTTGTATAAGTGTTGCGGATATTGATAAGCTTGTTCTTAACCCACCGCGGATCGTAAACTGATGAGAATTTCGGATAAGGCAATTATATTGAATGAGTAGAGAAGAGATAAAAAGAGAGAAAAAAAATGTAGATTCGAGATAGTTAGATAAATAGATAGATAGAGAGAGAGAGAGAGAGAGAGAGAGAGAGAAGAAACACGTGAAATTCAACTACCAATCGATCAGTAACGTAAACGAAACTCGAGTCCTTTGTACAAAGTTCCGATTCGCCGGACAAATTCCATTCTAATTGGCGTCATTCCATCGTTCCAATGTACACTCTGCGAAATCTTTTTGTCAAAACGCTTAATTATCAAAAGCACATGAGATCATAATTTTTCATTTTAAAAGTATCGAACGTTAACTTTTACATGAATCCGATACTAATCGATTAATTTTCATTTAGTGAAAATAAAAATTTATCCGATCGACGTTCAAGAGTTTCGAAAGTCTTTTCGAAAAAAAAAAAAAAAAAAAAAAAAAAAAGAAAAAAAAAGAGAAAAAAAAAAGAAAAAGGTATCACGCTTTTCTCGATACATAATATATTCTAAGATCTCGTGAGTCGGCGCAACTTAAACAGGGAGGAGTTAACGCGTTGGCGTGACGCAACCTCGTAAGATCGAACTCGAAGTTCGAGTCGAGCTTGCCATCGTACGAGTACAAGCACCCCTTTTTCCCCCCATCCCTCTGCCCCTTTAGCTTTGCCTACTTTTCCGTCTCTTAAGAGACGTAAGTCGACGACGAGTAATCTTAGTCTTGATCTCTCGATGAATTTTTCGTGATAACAGTATTAAGGTCGTAGCGGGTTAGCACACGCTAGTCTTCCAGCGAATGGATTTTCTACCATTTTCCTTCGTATAGTTGACATCTGAGACGATAGTCGAAACGAAAGCTCGAAATATTAACTTCGTAATTATTTTTACACTTGGTTGAGTACCGTTGGCGATTCGTTAAGAACGTTCGAACGAACGTACGTACGTACGAACGAAGGTACGAACGAACGACGAGAAACAGGTTTATGAAGAAAAAAGAAAAAGAAAACAACAAAAAAAGAAAAGAAAAGAAAAGAGGAATTTTAAAAGAAGCGTAATTACGTAAATCATGGGACAAGTGTCAAAGACAATCAAGAATTTCTGGCGTTAAAACATTAATACGAGACAGAAAAGAATAACACAGTTCTCCGATAGTTAGCGAATTTAATTTATCGAGACATATCTCGCACATAGGTATGTATATATATATATATATATACATGCATATGTATATTGATATGCATATATATACAAATGCGCGCTACAGAGAGGCGTATAAATATCGATACTGTCATAGAACGTATCTCTTGTCGTCTCGTTCGATGTATACCTAATTCAGTATTAGATGTACGACTACGTTCGATTTCATTCGTTTTTAAATCACGAACCAAGCATGCACTCATCTATTATACGATAACCAATGCTCGAATATTATCCGATAAAAGAATAAGAGAAAAATAAAATTGTCTGGGAATTGTACGATGATGAGGATGATGACGTTCAAGTTCTTGATACGTGCACTTTACACCGTTTACCAATTTAGATATATATCCATGTATGGTACACATTTATTCTATATGTTCCCAAGACGAGTACGTTGTCGTTACTTACGTATTATCCTCGCGTGTGCACTTCTCTCTAACGTTTAACTCGGCTAATAGCCATTGCCGAGAAACACTAAATGCACTTGCTCTCGTTTACCTTTCCGTACTAAAGGCCGCCTCGAAGAGAGTCCAGACTGTATCATCGGCCTTATAATCTCGCTCGGTTCACCGCCCATTTTACTCGGCATTGCTAGATCTTCCGTATTCCCGACTGGTTATGCGTCTATTTCAGCTTATCTCGAGAGTCTTCTTCTATTTCGATAACAGTGGAAACAAAAGTTAGAGACAAACAAACGAATATAGAACGTATAAGTAGAAATAATCATAGTTAGTTCACAAAATAAATTCCTCTCAGGGTATGATGATCAGAGAGATAGAGAAAGAGAGATAGAGAGAGAGAGAGAGAGAGAGAGAGAGAGAGAGAGGATGGTCTTAACGTTGAGACATAAATAAAGTTCGAAGTCGTTAGGTCTAACCTAAGAGGCAGTGAATTTCATTGGATTATCGAGCCGGCCCTTCACTTATCCTCTTGGTAGAAGAGATTCGCGTTTTTATCTCTACCTCGCGCCCTCTTAATCGGTCTTTCTTTTCGGATCGCTTAATCATCGGCGATGTAGCTGTGCGGCTCGAACTTGTCGAACGCATCCTACGTCGGAAGTCCAGTGACTTCTCTCGTCTCTCTAGCGAAGAGACTATTAATCTCTTCCTCTCTTCTCCTCGGCAACCTTCGTACACCATCGTCGTTACCAAGCACCAACACTGTTAGAATCGTTCGACGTGGCCTTCGTGTTATCGACGATGTACGCTGGAACGAGGTTCTTCCGAGAAGGGGTCTTTGAAGATAGAGCGAGTTAGTGAGAGTGAGAGATAGATAAAGAGAGAGAGAGAGAGAGAGAGAGAGAGAGAGAGAGAGAGAGAGAGAGATTGAGAAAAAGAGAAGGAAAAAGCAAAAGTATTTCGAGAGTCGATCGTGAGCGTTATCGCAGAAGGTGTTGCGAATGGCTCCCGAAGCAGTGGTCGATGCAGCGGCCGATGCAGCGGCAGGTGCGCGCTGCTCTTGCTTGCAAAGAACGCGAGAGCAGGAGATGCTCGAACTCAAGACTGTAGTATGTGCGTTCGGGAGAACTGTTGCCTTCGTTAACGAGCATGTTTCCTTCTCGTCGACACTGACCGGCATCCTGAGAAGAGTAAAGGAGAAACGAAAGATAAAGAGAGATAAATGGAGGAAGAGCAACGACGATATTCAAGCATTCTCGGTACCACGAAAACCAGATCGACGATTTTAGTTTCAATCGTCGGACATTCCTCTTTCAGCGGTAGCTCTCTTGCCTCGTAATTATCGTCGTCATCCTACTCGTACCTTTTGGAAATAAATGATCCTTGATTTAACTATAAGAAGTTGTTGCATTTGCGATAAGGATTATCTCACGGCGTCGTGAATTTTCGTCGAAATTGTGCACCGTAGATCGTCGTTCGATCGGAATCGTAGCTCGTCCTGTCGATTGAGAAACGGCTTGCAGAGTTTACAGTTGGAATTATTTCGTCGTCCTCTACCAACCTGGGATTTCTCCTCGAGGGAAGCCACGGAAAAGAATAGCCCTGAGTGCGTGGAAAAGGGACATAGAGAAAGGGGGATGAAAATAGTAAAGCGAGAAAGAGATGCAGGGTGAGGAGAGAAAGAAAAGCGAAACGGAGGACACGGTCAACGTTGGTCAGCAGACAGAGTGGACCCACGACTATTAGTCACCCATTCTCCTTCTCTAATACTACCCTCTCGCTTCCGCTCAACGGCTGCAATCACTACGTAACCCATTCCTCTTCCGACCCCTCTCGCCTTTTCTCTCGTCCTCTCTTCAACCCTCGATATAGCACCCCGCCCTTATCTCGTTCGTGCTACCGCTTCCATCCACTCCTACTCATCCCTTCTCACTACCGTCTCACCTCTTCTTTCTTTCTCTCTCATTCTCTTTCGTTCCATAAAGAAAGAAGGAGAGAAAGAGAGAGAGAGAGAGAGAGAGACGGTGAGAGGGTTGGTTCGATTACTCTTACACGACGTTTACTATCTTATTCTCCGGCCGTCTTTCTTTCTATCTCTACGTCATTTCTCGGCAAAACCTTTCGTCGTTTTACCATCCTGCTCCTCCCTCTTTCTTCTTCTGTTTCTTCTGCTTCCACCATCTTACGACAACCTCTCTATTCTTTTTCTCCTGCATCGTTATCTCTGTACCGATCGTTATTCTACACCGTCTTACACCTCTTCCGCCCACAGTTTCACGAGATTATCCACCGAATTCCTTATCTACAGGGATAATAATATCCCTGGCGTAGGGAATGAAAAAAGAAATAGACGATTAGCTTTAACGATAAAGAGTATGCCTTCGAAGATTCGTTGCAAACTTCTTTTCCAGTTTCATGAGTTGTTCTCTCTCTCTCTCTCTCTCTCTCTCTCTCTCTCTCTCTTTTTCTTTCTCTCATTTTCTCTTTCTCAGTATACTTATTATTCTTAGTCATATTATTTGAGAAATTTGTAAAAAGTTATAAACGAATCGAGAAAACTGTTTTCTAATTGCAACTTATACATATATCGTCTATTAAAGAATTTTCATTTTCATGTGATTTTTAATGTTACAATAATTTAACAATGACTTTGTTAAACGCGCAGTACAATTTTTAAGATAACTTTTATTCGCTTAAGATTTTAAAATGCATACATTTTTAATGGATGTATCGCGAATATAAAAAGTTTAGTGGAAATGCGATTTTTACGTAGGTACTCGAGTGTGTAGAAAAAAGTAAGAGAGAGAGAGAGAGAGAGAGAGAGAGAGAGAGAGAGAGAAAGAGAGAGAAAGAGAGAGAATGAAGAATACGGACAAAAGAGAGTACGTCACTGTTTGAAAAGTATTCGTTCCAGCATCATGCAGACGGATTTCGAGAGACGGTCCAGGAAAAGGTGGAAGAAGACGAGGAAGAGGAAAGATTCCGTGGAGCGGATTGTTAGTACGGAAGCATCTTGCGCGAGAGAACTTTGCCTTCGTTCATTTGAAGAAGCAGCTGCGCTAAGAACAAGAGATCCTGACGGTGAATAGTGCGAAGGAAGAAGAGAAAACAGAGAGAGAGAGAGAAAGAGAAAGAGAGAGAGAGAGAGAGAAGGATAAAATAATACGAAATGGTAGGGAAAGAGAAAGAGAAAGTAGAAGAAGCAAAGCACTATCTGCGTCGCGGCCGTCTTTCCGTCGACGGTATTCTTCGATGTAGTCTTTCGCGAAGAAACGGAAGCGAAGTAGAAGCTCGTAGAAGGATGCAGTTTGCTATGACGGATGGTCTTCTCGTTTCGAGGGAGTTTCTCTAACTCTCGCTCTCTCTCTCTCTCTCTCTCTCTTTCTCTCTCTCTCTCTCTCTCACAGGATGACGATGACGGAATTAAAAGTTTTTCCGAAAGAACGAAAAACGAACGTTTTCCTTTTTGTAAAGTATACTTTTTATATTCTTACATCACGGACATAATATATCATCGTATGCATTAAGCAATACAATTTGTCATATTATCGTACATTACTTTTTTAATGAAGGTATAAGTTGAACGAAAATATATACGGCGCTAATGAAGAATCATAAAAATTTTATGAATTTAATGAATATCGAGTGATGATATTCTTGAATATTTTAACTTGAACGGTTGAATATATATTTGATACATTATCGATTGATAAAAATAATTTAGTTATAGAGGAAGTCTCGGAAATATGATGGAGGAGAAATCGGGAAAAGTGTTCACATGGTAGAATGGAATTAATTTAACGCGTGGTGACGACATAAGAAAAAACATTTTATTAATTTATAAGCGAGTACCGCGCGTGCGGCATTTTCAAAGAGTCGCTACACCTTCCTTTCGTATTTACATCGGAATAATTTAGCGTCAAAAAGAGAAAGAGAAAGACAGAGAGAGAGAGAGAGAGAGAGAGAGAGAGAGAAATGGATAATCGTTTCATACTCTCTTACTCTCTCTCTCTCTCTCTCTCTCTCTCTCTCTCTCTCTCTGCGGTATATTAAATGTCGACTCGATAGTCGACTCGGCGACGTTGTCGACAACTCAACCGTTCCGCTTGGCATGAACCAACGTCGTTCTTTATGATTATATCATCCCATATTTTCCGCGATTACACGGTACGTATAGTAATTATCGGGATTAAAAATAAGTAGAAATTTGTAAGTAAATAGATTAAATGTCTTTGATTAAATATCATTGGAAATATTTGACATGTTTCGAATATAGATATATATGCATATATATATATATATATGTGTGTGTTTGTATAGATCAATATTGAATGTTATTTTATTCGTGATGTAAGAGTCATAACGTGACGTATTTGCACGCGTCGCAATATCACGCTGTTTCTCTATGTTCCGGTACATCCGTCTACACGTATTCGCTTTCGTTGCTACTTCTCCTTTTTCCAGCCTGAACCACAATCTACGAGAACCATCTTTCTTTTCGTTTATCTTTTTCTCTTTCTCTCTTTCCCTGTCTCTTTCTATCCTTTTCTTTACCCCGCCTCCTTTTTCTTTACTTCCGGTATTCGAAACTTGTAGCGGAAAGAAAAATATTCTATTTGCTTGGAAACGTCTGCACATTGGGCGAAACGAATCCAAATTCTCCTTTCTCTCTCTCTCTCTCTCTCTCTGTCTCTGTCTCTGTCTCTGTCTCTGTCTCTCTCTCTCTCTCTCTTTCTTTTTTTTTCTCGCAATGGTCGCATATGTTTGAAGAAAAAGAACACGTGTGCGCGTTTCTGATTTTTCCACTTTTCATCGGTTTTCTTTCTTTCTCTTTTCAAATGGGGAAGCTCTCGTAGCTCGATCTATGGCAATGGAACAGGCATTTTATCGTTGTAGATTTTCCGTCTTACCTTCGCCGTTTTTCATGCTTTATTTATCACCGTAAAATTTCACCTACTTTCGAAGCGGTCAAGAACCGTTCCCGAAGGAACTCGGTGGAGTTTTATTAACCTCTCGTCGGGAAACCATAAAAATCTTTTCCCGGAAGATTCAATGATGTAACACGCTCCAGTTCGATAACGTTTTCGGTCCATAAGAAACGCTCGAAGCGGTAAACCTATTAATATCAAATACGAAGAACAAGATAAAAGTTTGTGAAAATGATAGAAGAAGTTAAACGAAACGTTAAAAGATACTATCGAAGGAGCCTATTATCTATCTTACATGATGCCAATTACATTGTTAATAATTGAAACTCTACGTATCCATTACGTTATGAGATAACTATTATCGAGATAACGGCAATTTCATATTGGAACAATTAATAAAGGTTCATTGGGGTTAAATAGATTATCGATTTTAAACATTTATTTTCATCGTGTACAAAGAAATCGTGAGAAAAAAAATTGATGGTATTTTCGGGAATCATAATCCATGTTATGCAGTCTAGTTATTTATTTTGTTCTAGAAAAACCTTCATCGATATAAACGTCGCACAGTGGGATATTCGCAGCAAAAAGATATGAATATTTTTCCTTTACTTTTTATTGCAAATATCCCACTGTGCGTCGCACAGTAAAGAGGTCGTCGACGTTCCCGTAGCAGTCGACGACGAAGGCAACTATCATCGTTTGGGTGGCGTATCATCTTCTACCCACCATTGCGTTTCGTGTTCCTTGATGCGCGTCCTTCTCTATATCCTACCACGGTAGTTACGTACTTGAAGGTTCTTCAGTTTACGCGAGCATTCGAATTGCTTCGCGACCTCCTCACAAGCGGATACAAGATAGCGGTCTATGGTTAGGAGAAAGGGAAAGGGTAGATAGAGAGAACGAACGAACGAGTCGAGGCCCTCGTTAGTACGCCTAGGCGCTTGTCTAGTTTACGTAGCGAAATATGAAAAGCGAGGGTAGCAAAATCAAGGAAGCAGCTGGGTAAGCAGAGAAGCATGGTTACCACCTTTCCGTCTCTGAGCCCTTCTTCTCTCTCACTCTATTTCTCTTTCCTTCTTTTCTTCTTTTTGGCTTCTTCTACTACTACTGCCTCTTCTCATAATATCTCCGGTATCCTAGCGACGGTATTACGAAGCGCTATTTTTGCGCTAGAGCATTCACAAAACTAGCTCGTTTCCATCGTTGACTCTCGGCGTTTGCTTTTCCAATTATATGGGTCATTTTTATCGAGAGAAGGGAGATTGGGGAGAAAAATATTGTGGGGTGGAGAGAGGGAGGAGGAGGAGGAGGAGGTTCTTTGAGTTTTGAACGGTTTCAGTCTCGTATGATGGGAAACGTGAAAACATTGTTCTTTTTTCTTAATTATCTCCGTCGTTCAACAAAAAGGTTATTTAACGAGCGCAACTTTGTATTTCCGGATTAAATTGACGAGAGACATTGAGCCAGATCGTTGACTATCAGCCGGAATAGCGATAGTAAAAGATAGCTATAAAATCGTGCTCTCGGGGACGAGTAACGTTTTCGCTCAACGGCAAACGTTTCTCGATGAGTCAAAATAGCAAGGTTTCTTCCTCGTTGTACAGTTACAGAAGGATGAAAACGAGGTCGGGGAGAAACGTTTAGTCCCATTAATCACATTATCTGAGCGGGAAGGTTTTGTCCTTTCTCCTCGGTCATGGCTATTCGCCGAGTCCCATTCTCCTTCTTCTTCTTCTTCTCCTTTTCTCATCCTCTTGGAACTCAACGAAACGTAGTTCACTTCTTGTTGGTTAGAAGAAGATCAATTTCTACGTATTTACGATTAAACTTAAATCTTTTTCAATGCTTACAACCGTAGATTTAACGAGTCTATTTTTTTTTTTTTCTTTCTTTCATATTATCATATAGTCATATTATTGTGCAAGTTAACGGTATTAAGGAGCTTTTTATAATCCTGCAATAAGATCACGTTAAAATGTTTCCAAGATTCAGCAACATACACACACACACACACACTTATATATACTTATATATATATATATATATACTTATATATATATATATATATATATATATATATATATATATATATATATATATATATATAGCAAGGAATTTTAAGTCAAAGAGAAGTCAGTAAAGGGACACTGTTAGTCATGAGATAGGTTCGGTCTAAAGGTAAGGTACATTCGTATTCATTCGGTCTTACCAAAGCTTCGAAGGTACGCGTAAGTACTCACGTAAGTTAAGGAGTTCGCTGAGGGTTGAAAGTCAGTAGCAGAGGAACGGAAGAGAGAAGACAGAACTCGGTTTGATATATGGTTACAAGTTCTCTTCACCGAGCGAGAAAGTGGAAACACAATCCAGGCGCAATTCTCTCCGCCGATTCTCCTTCCTCTCCTCTCGTCCTCTTAACTCCTCCTTCTCCTCCTCCTCCTCCTCTTTCTCCTCCTCCTCCGCTTTCTTTCTTCGTCTTGTCTATCTATTCTCTCTTTTGCTCTCTCTCTCTCTCTTTTTCACTCTCTCTCTTCTATGGTCACTACGGACGATCCCATGGAAGCTCAGCTGAGAGTTAAGACGTATGAACGCATTTGTACAACATCCATCACACCGCTAGGATGAAACATTGTGTGGCTCTTAGGAGAGAAGGTGCGATGAAAATACCATGACAGAATGCAAGCGGTATCGCCGCAAAGTTGCCAACCGACTTATGTTCCGTGTCAACACCACTGTCGCACATTCCAAGATGGAGAGAGTAAGAGAAGCAACGTTTCCGGGATATTTTTCGTACGACGTTTATCGACGTTTTCCATCGTCGAGAGAAATTCGTTCGCCTCGAAAACGACTTTTTCCATTCTCCAACCGAAAACTTATCTCTCAAGGGTGAAAATCTTATCTTTCGATTGCCAAAGAGATTCAGGTGCGTCTCGTGTTAGAACGATAGATAGATAGAGAGAAAGAAAGAGATAGATACAGAGAGAGATAGAGAGAGAGAGAGAGAGAGAGACAGTTACAAGCGATGAGAAGTCAGAACTTGAAGTTAAACTCGGTGAAACTAAACTAATTTGCTAAAACTTTTATTAATATGCAACTTCAACGTCGGCAATGGTGACTTTCGTTAGGTAAACAAACCCCGAGATAACGTCTGCCCACTTTGCAACCTCCAGCAATGGAAGTATAGGCAAAGTGAGAGTAGGTTTATATATATATATATATATATATATATATATATATATATACATATATATAATGGTTTATATTATATTACACCGGTATATATAAAGACATGAAATATCGATATTATTATTAATATAATGATAGACATATAGCTGATGGATAAATGTGCCTAAAGATTTTACTATAAAATTCTTGATTTATTTTTCTTCTTTCTTTTTTTTTGCATACGATAAAAAATTATTCTTTATTAATTTCCAAAAGAAAAAAAGAGAGAGAGAGAGATATCGTTCGTTCATTAAAAATATGTTTTTCTCTAATTTAAATGTTTATTTTATTGAACATCTTCAATTATTCATTCCAACTACCAGAAATGAATATTACAAGAACTCATTCTTATAATAATAAACCTTTGAATTTTTTTTACTTACTTCTCTGGAAAATACAATTTTTCACCTTGTCTTCTATAAATTACGTACTAGAGAGAAAGATAGAGAAATTTGCGTTTTGGTTTTAAAATACAAAAAAAACAAACAAAATTTGCGTTTTGGTTTTAAAATACGAACAAAAAACAAAAAAAAAAAAAACAAAAAAAAAAAAAAAGAAAAGAAAAGAAAAAAAAATTCTTCAGTCAGCGTGAATGCAGAAGCAAAGATCGGTGTATTTTCGGTCGCTGGTCAATTCCGCACGTTCCCGCTATTGCTACCGTCCGTGGGTGTAAATCTGTCTCCCAGATTAAGTCCGAACCCTGAGTCGTATAAATTGAAGACGATCTCTCTCTTTCTCTCTCTCTCTCTCTCTCTCTCTCTCTCTCTCTCTCTCTCTCTCTCTCTCTCTCTCTCTCACTGGCACGAGTTTCGTAGTACCTGCTCGGGTCACTTTATTTTCGTTTATTTGCCGTCGGCAAACATGCCTGGTCTTCCTCCTCTCATAGCAAGTAGGAACGGTTTCAGGACCAACGGCAGTCCTAGCAACAACGACGATATTCTTATTACTCGTATATGTGTATACAGTGGTATATGTGTGTGTAGCAATGCACCAGGGAGAGATACGAGTATGCACTTTTTCATTTTTTCCTTGTGACTTTGTCACAGAGAGAAAGAGAGAGAGAAAGAGAGAGAGAGAGAAAAGGATTCCATACGCGTTCCAACGGTTGATTTTATTTATGATGGTTCGTCGATGAACGTGGGGTATGCTCTCACGTGGTAGATCGTTCAGTCATCATGCTATCCTCACGCTTAAATATTTTTTTATTCATTATAAATAGGTATACAATATGTGTCTGTGTTTATATATGTGTGTACGTTGTAACGATAGAGATGAGGTATGTTCGAACTTTACCCAGTGAAAGAGAGCGAGAGAGAGAGAGAAAGAGAGAGAGAGAGAGAGAGAAGGAGAGAAATCTATGTAGCGAGGAGCTCATTAATGGTCGTTCTAACTCCTGCGAGTACAAGTTCCCACTAACACCAGCAATACAACGACAACCTAACATCGTCGTCATTGGCACCATCGACTACTACTACTAGTACTCGATCCAAAGAACGTTTCTAGTTACTCCAAGCGATATCGCGATTACTAACAAGTGCGTCGACGCGGCTCGCGTAATTCCGTCGATCCACCGATAAACGGTGAATCAGGACGGACCAGCTCCAAAGGTTGCAATTAAGAGAATCCATGGTTCGTTCAGTTGGTTGTATACACGTAAGTATATACTAGACGCGTCTAGTTTCCAAGAAGATTTCTTCCGTTTCAACTGCGATTATCAACTGCTCGTCGAATAGACATTTCCTTCGTAATCGGAAACGTTTGTAAAACTATCGTCTCAAACGTTCTTATTCCTGTTATACAATAATATTCTATCATAGTGAATTTAATAGTGTCCTCCGAATAAATATAAGGCGAAGAATGATAAAACGAAATATAGTGATAAAGAAGGAGAAAGAAGAAGAGAAGACGAGTTACTCCTACCTTTGCAATTCAGTTTATGACTGTACCAACCGAGAAAAGGATATATACTGAGAGAGAAAGAGAGAAGCAGAGGAAGAAAGAGATAGAAAGAGAGAGAGAGAGAGAGAGAGAGAGAGAAAGAGAGAAAGACATGGACGCGGTTCGTGTAGAACCCCAACGGCGTTCCGCGTACGCCATTTGCATACTTTATAATAAAAACAAATCCTACCACGGGAGAGGAGACGTTCCTCGTGCATTCTCGCTTCCACAAGGATCCGTCGAACTCTGTTCGTACGCGTTACCCGCCTTCGTATCGCCTTCTTTTCTTCAACTTTATCCCATGACGTTCGGGATGACGTCTTTCGGTTCTCTTCTTCCAGTTCAGTTCGATTCCTTCCGCTTCCGTTCTTCGAAAACTTTCTCGTTGCAGCTTTTCGATATCCAGAAGGATTTTCCACGTGATTTTACTCGTTTCTCTACGAGTGAACGGATTCAACGCTCGCACGTGCAAGCAAGAAAGAGAGTGAGTGAGAGAGAGAGAGAGAGAGAGAGAGAGAGAGAGAGAGAGAGAGAGAGAGAGAAGGGAAGAGTAAGAGAGTAGCGATTTAAGAAGCTGTTTTCTTCACGGAAAAGGGACGCACGTAGTTTGCAAATGTAAGATGTTAGATACATGTAAGGTGAAAAGATTTTTTTTCACGAAAATTCTGCAATCCTTTAGTTCTTTCTCTATCTCTCTCTTTCTCTCTCAGTATCTCTTTCTTTTTATTAGGGGAAAAAAAAAAAAAAAAAAAAAAAAAAAAAAACCGTAAAAGAATATATCTTCTATATCGAGTTCGTATCACCTGCGGAAAAAGGATAAGAAAAGAATGGTTCCCTAAATCTGGTAAGATTTTATTTTCTCAATCCATAGAAGGAATGACGCGCGTCGTACGTTCCTAGTCTTTTCGGGAAAAGGTTCGTGAGACTCATATCTCACGGAAGCGTTCGTTCTTGTGGAAAACTTCGATATCCCTACGAATATCGGGTGGGACGAGATCAACGAGTTAGAATACCTACGTCGCGTTCATTCGAAGGATCTCGGAATTTCAATTCGTGACGACGGCCGATACCCACCGGACTCCTATGAGTTTCCTCGTTACCTTGCTTGCTTCGTTCCACTTCATAAAATCGAGACCCTTTTCTCTCAATCGAATCTATTCGAAAAGTTTATCGAAATTTTCAAACGATTAACGTAAATCACGTAGAGATTTCATTGACAGATTTGTGTAAATAAAATTAATTGATTGTTTTGCTAATGACGGCACTAATGAATAAAGAGGAAAAAAAAAAAAAAGAAAAGAAAAGAAAATGCGAGATATTCAAAATAAAGATTAACTTCGAATTATATATCGTTCACGGTATTAATCATATTAACAATGATATATCTGCAATGAAATATCCAAGTACGTATTCATGGTATCTGTACTCTCGCATTCATGCTTCATTGTTACTTACATACTTAAAAAAAAAAAAAATAATGGTTACGACAATGATAATAATAAGATTATAGCGTTAATGTGTATGGAAATGTTCAAATGAAAGTAACACTCATCACTATTAATTTTTTTCTTCCAATTTAGTAAACAGAAAGAGAAAGAGAGAGAAAGAGAGAGAAAAAAAAGAGAGAGATATATATATATATAGAGAGAGAATGCATTGCTCGATTTAAAAGGAGGCACTCGTTCTCGCTTTCGTCTCGGCAGACAATGGGCATTGTACGCGACGGAATAGGACCGATAAATACGTCGTGGATTGATTATGTTATAGAGTGTCGTCCTTTGGGCACAGTAGTCCTCTTCCGATTCGACCCATACGAAAGGACGTATTGCGAATTAAGTAGAGATACAACGCTCGAGGCTCCTCACCATGCCCCATAAGCCAGACCAATAATCCCCCTTCTATAACTGAGTGATTATTTCTGCCGAGGCGCAACAACAACAACAAAAAAAAAAAAAAAAAAAAAAAAAGAAAAAAAAAGAAAGAAAGAAAGAAAGAAGAAGAAGAAAAAAAGAAATAAAGAAGGGAAGAAAGAAGGAAGCAAAGAAGTTCGAGAAAGACAAAATGCGACGTTCATTCTTGGTCGACTCGAACTATTGTTATTCATCGATTTTCTCGATCCATTCATTTCTAATTTTTATTCTATTAGATCTCAATCATTTGCCCTCGTTACTTTATTCGTATACGTGAAAAGGATAAAGAGATATTTAGAAAAAGAAAAAGAAAAAGAAAAAGAAAAAGAAAAAAAAGAAAGAAAGAAAGAAGATAATGGAGAAAATACATAATTTACCGTTGGAAAAGAGCTATTATGTTCATTTGTCAAACGACAAAACAATCGATCGATCAGACAATCTTTCTCTTTTTCCTTCTCTCTTTTTCTCGCTGTCCTTCTCCTATCACGAGGAACGATCTCTTTATTATTATAATATTTCTCTTTTAAGCTGCTCTTCTTATTAATCGGATTAAATCGTTCTTCGTTCGAGACGGGCACGATACAAATCATATTCCCCTTCGGGACAACTTTTCTTCTCTCCTTTAGGAACCTTTTTCTTACCAGAAAGTTCACGGCGGAGACCGAAATCGTGCAACATCTTCTCTAACGGTTCTCGTAAATCGACCCCACCACTTCTCCCGCTCCCCCTCCCCCCACCCCTCTTCCTTCTCTCTATCCCCTCACCCTCAAGCAAAAACCACTACCAATCGAGAGTAAATCCTCTTAGGGTGGAGCTGAGAATAGCGTAGTTGGGCGGTGAACGTATTGTTATCATAACGATAACTGGCGACATATGTAAATCGTTGGAAATTAATTTAGCAGAAGTTTCTTCCCCCTTCCTATGATCATTCTCCCTTTCTCTCTCTCTCTCTCTCTCTCTCTCTCTCTCTCTCTCTCTTTCTATCTATCTCTATCTCTCTCTACCTTTATCTCAATCTTTCTTCCTTCTCTTTCGTTCGAATATCCTTCTTCTACGCTTTCTAACCGGAAAGTGGAATCCCCAATGAGGAAAAGCGGAATATAAGGAAAGGAAACGTAAGAGGAGGAAATAAAGTATGGTGGCCCACTTCCTTCGAAGAACGTACGGAACGAAGGGAAACGAATCGAGCGAAGTAAGGCGAGACTCCACTGAGTTAAACTCATCTCCGTCCTAGTTTCTATCTTTTTTCTATAGCATTCTATCTACCTTTTACCCAGTCTCTCTTTTTCTTTCTATCTCATCGTACTACCGACCGAACGAACGAACGAACGAACGACCGACCAAACGACCAAACGACCGAACGACCGACCGGCCGACTAAACGACCGACCCGACCTATGAAACTGTAACTTCAACTCCGGATGAATTCTACACTCCATCCGTTTCTACCAGAGAGATTTCTATCCTATTCGAGAGTCCTCGTTTTATTAACGATCTTACGAATAATTGATAATTCGAAGAAATATCGCAGGCTGTGCGTATGATTACGAATATAGTTTCCCCGTTCGCGGGTAAAAAGTAGGAAATTCATGGAAGGTATTTCTAAAATATTCATTGCTCGAATGCAGTTAATAATGAAAATAAAATAGATTCTAGCTGGTGAAAGAACGAGAAGAAAGCTGGGAAGAAAAAATGAGATAGATAAAGAGAGAGGGGGGGGGGCAGAGAGAGAGAGATAGAGAGAGAGATAAGTTCTCTAATGTTCCTTTAACTTAAAGGTATCGATCGATTCGTATAGAAACGTATTATCCATCTATTACTTATTCGATGCATAAACTTTAGGAAGGTGAATTAACTTGTCTCGTTTCATACGGAACATAACATCTAATGGCATAAAAGTTTCTCGTTACATAGTCGAATAATTTGCATAACATGACCGTCGACGGGTATTTCGTAGCGGCAGATCAAAGAACTTGAATCATTCTCAAAGAGGAAAAGAGGACTATGCGAGAGTCATCGGTAGTGCTTGTTGACAGATCGTTCGCGGTCTTATTCTCGTTAATTCCTCGAGCGCGTTATTACGTCGGCCTCGCCGTAAGCAACCGACATATGCCACGTCCTGACCACGATCAGGTGGAACAGGTTACCCGAGCCCAACTCTTCGCGAGAGAGAAAGATAAAGAAAAAGAAAAAGAAAGAGAAGAGAAGAGAAGAGAAGAGAAGAACGAAGACTGAACGGAGGCAAGGATGCGGTTCTCTGTTCACCTTCTTACGCTCCTCCTTGGTGTTTACCGCCTTTCTATATGGTATCTTTCCATCTTCGATGTCTTATAGCTCTCTCGAGAGAGAGAGTCGGCGTGGCGGCACGACGAGAGTGCAAGCAGACTTCTAAGCAACCGATCGGGACGCGATGGAATCCATGCTCCTAGCTTTTTTTGCTTTCTCTCTCTCTCTCTCTCTCTCTCTCTCTCTCTTTCTCTGTCTTTCCGTCTCTATCTCTCTTTTCGTTTATCTATCTTCTTCTTCTTTTTTCTTTCTACATTCTATAATGTCCTTCTCCGTCAATATTCTTTTCTAGTCACATTTTCCTTTCGCATTTTCGCGATTTTCCGTCTTTTCTTGCATTACTACGTTCAATGAAAGGAAAAGAAAAAAAGAAAAAGAAAAACAGAAAGTCGAATAGAAAAGGAAGGTGTCCTCCAATAACGTTTTCTTTCTCTCTAAGCACTTCGGTCGGATTAGCCTTTAACGAAGTTCCTTTCGAAGAAAGGAAGTGAAGCCTGCCACACTGTCTAAATTCCTATACAACTGATTTGATTGGGAAATTATCGGTCAGTAACCGATGTGAATTCGTACGTTCCATTTGGGAAATTTCGTTCATCCAAGGATTCCCTTTCGGTAAAAAGCTAAAAAAGAAAGAAAATAGAAAGGAAGAAGGTAGGGGAAGTAGAAAAAAAAGAAAAGAAAAGGAAAAAGAAAAAACAAAGAAAGAGAAAAAAATAAGGATAAAAGAGAGAAAGATAGAAACCAAGAGGGTATTTCGGTTAGCAAAGGAGTCTCTTTGCTTGCCTACAGCGTTCACTTTGGAGTCTGGATATCTACCTTCTTCTCAGTAGATCGCGGCATCCCATCGCGAAACATATGGATAAACTGGTTTCTTGCGCGTCCTGGCGAGTGGCAAGAGAGGTAGTGGGAAAGGAGAAAGAGGGGGAGGGTAAGGGCAAGGCGAGACCACTCGACACGCATCGAGAGTGCAAGAATCGAGAGAGAGAGAGAGAGAGAGAGAGAGAGAGAGTGGGGGAGAGAAAGAGAGAAAAGGAGAGACAAACAGAGAGAAAGAGAGAGAGTGAGAGAGAGAGAGAGAGAGAGATAAGAAAGAAAAGGACGGCAATAATTCGAAGAGGGAAAGAACTATCCGTGCTTCTTTCGCAGCGCTCTCTTCTACGCGAAGAAAAGCAAGTCGCGTTGCAACGGCAGACCGATAGAATAGCCGAGGTGGGTGATGTTGGTTCCGTTGCTCTCTTACACGTTCTCGCGTTAGCTTGCTTGATCCTACCGCGGTCAGGTACCTTCACACGCGTCTTGTCCCTCTCTCTCTCTCTCTCTCTCTCTCTCTCTCCCTTTCTCTTTCCCTCTGTCTCTGTCTCTGTCTTTCCTTCTTCATTCAATGGCTTCAGGCACGTATGTCGTGTTTTTCCAGAAGGAGCGATTGGAGCCGGCAGATCGTAGTTACTACGCCAAAGACATGATCGTACTCCTATTCTTTCGTACCCTCGCTTTTCACAGATGCCGATACCTGGAGAGAGCCCGTCCTTCGGGTTACCGTCTAGTTTTTCTCCAACGTCAACGATGGTCGATTGGGAATAGTATCCGAGGTCGATGCCGCGCGTGTTCGATCGATGACATGTTCGAACTCACGTTCCATTCCTACTACTACCACTACTACTACTACTACTACTATTACTACTACTATTACTACTACTACTACTAACGTTTTATCTGGATGCGAGATAGTCAGATAAAAGGGAGTAGCCGATCTGTAAAACATTTGCCAACGTTCTGCTTTATAAAGCTCTATCTATACGTATTTTATCTGATGTAAAGCATCGGACCGAAGGTGAGTTCGAGAGTGAGAAAATCTCTCTTTGATCGGCATCGCGAATGCCTCGGGCATCGATTAACAAAACGCCTGCGAACGAATTCTTTTCGACGTTTTAACGGAATTAATTGCTTTTCGACACGGCCAGCGAATTAACAGGGAGGTATTCGGCTTTTTGTCCTCAACGGAAGCTCGTAAATCGATCAAACGTCGAATTCAGGATGTCCACCGTGCGTGCTCCGTGCGTGTTCCGGTTAGCCGATCGACTCTTTGCGAATCAATTTACTAATCCCTCGAAAGAGTCTCGCGTATTTACACGAAGTAGCGAGAAAAGCTAGAGCTCTTACGCTCTCTTTCTCTCTCTCTCTCTCTCTCTCTCTCTCTTTCTCTCTTTCTCTCTTTCTCTTTCTCTCTCTCTTTCTTTTGCTCTCGAAATCGACAAGAACATCGAATCTCGCGAGAAATTTTAATTCGTCCATTCGACTCAACCGTCTCTTTCTTTTATCCGGACTTCTTGATCGCACCTGCAAGAATCCCGTCCCTTTTTGCAAGAACGAAATCGCGTGTCGACGATTAGAAGAAAGGAGATTCCGACTCTTCTTCGAAATCTTGAGAATTAATTGCGTTCCATCGTCGCGCCTTCGAATTTAACGCAATTAATTAAGTTTCACTGGACAAGAAAGGGAAGAAAGAGAGAAATGGTATAGAAGGACGAAGCGTCTCTCGTAAATCGATCAAACTCACGAAATCGGTTGGCGTTCCCATAGTCCGTGCCCACGATAGCTGAATTCGGTGTATAAGTAAATAAGAGAACCCAGGGGAGAGTAATGGTGGTGACAGGGATAGATATATATATGTGTATGTGTGTGTGTGTGTGTGTGTGTGTGTACGGAAGAAGGGGGTAGGTGAATTAAAAGAAGAAAGAAGGTACGTGGAAGCTTCTCCAGGAGTTGGCGGGCTTACCTCGTCGTAAATATAAGCGTGTTTCGCACATTAGTCGAATTAATTAAATGCTAATTATGATCGGGCAGTGGCACGACGTGCATACTGATAGTTGAACGCGCGCGTTCTTAGCGTGCGCCATTCCTGCATATATACTTACATATATACATATATGTATGTATGTACTTGTACATACTATATATACGTTCGAACGATGCATGCCTTGCATCTTATTAAGTCTTGCATGGGAAGACCAAAGCACCTTTCTCGGCCCTCTTCTTTTCGAACGTTCACGCGCATTGTACACGCGCGAATCGACGTGGAATTTCGCACGCGAGTTGTCGTGTCGTTCTCGCCACCCCACCTCACTTCACCCCACCTCACCCTCACCCCACTTTCCGCACGAAAATAAAATCTTATTTTTAAGGACGATCGGATCGTGATCGTCCCGTGCGTTCGATCGTAAATCGTAAATCGTGATAATAGGGGGAGTATAAACGACGTATTAAAATGGATAAAAGGTCATCGTACCAGAATTAGAGCGGAATCGTCGTGTGTGCGTACGATTTCGTTATCTAGATGGTTGTTATCCGATCGTGACAACGTCGAGAGACCGTCGGTGCCCGTACACGAGTACGCAAAAACATGAACGCATGCACGCATGCACGTATGAGGTTTGATATTAAACGATACACAGATTCCAGAAGCGACAATTACTCGGGTGCGTGCACTCGTCACGTAATCGGGCTCGAATCTACTCACAGTGATGTCATTCGTTTCAACGAATCTAATCAAAAGCGGTATAGTATATATTAAAGGATCTACATAATACATATCTACATATCTCGTACTCGATATCGTACCTATCGTAATATCTTTCGTATAACGACAAAAAATACAAAGCTCTTACAAAATTTTCGAAGCGTCAGCCGTCGAAGTGTAGTTCGCGTTTCGACGTCAGAGCTGATATTCTACCGTTAGCACGATCGAACAAAGCGAATCCCGACCGTGTAATGAAACCTGTCGTAAAAATCGTATAACCGATATGAGAGAATAGGACGTCCGTGTTCCTTCTTTCGATCGGCCGTAATATGGGAGGATAGAGGATATAGGGGATGAACAGAGAGCGTTCGTTCGAAACGTTGGAACGTCCGTTACGCTCGAGGGCGGCCAGAAAATTTCGCGCGAATAAATCGGACAAATTTTTGGGTTCACCGCCGTTGGAAGACCACGAAACCAGCGAAATTTCGATGAAACAGAGAAAAAAAAAAAAAAAAAAAAGAAGGAGAAAAAAGAAAAAAGAAACAGTCTCGCGAATCTTGCAAAATGGTCTCAGATTACAGAGTGCGTATCATTTACGACGTTACATTTCTCATTTTTCGTTTTATTCGATCGTGTAATTCACGATACTTCGATTCGATCCACAAACGAACCGAGTTAGAAAAGTCGGAAGAAATGATTGGAAGGCATCTGATATTATATTATGCTCTCAGCTATATCGTGAGAGAAAGTATCGACCGTCGTACGGCGAGACGCATCTTCGTTCGAAGTGACCGCTGAATATGCTTTGAGAAACGTAAAAAGAGAGAGAGAGGTAGAGAAAGTGAGAGAGAGAGAGAGAGAGAGAGAGAGAGAGAGAGAGAGAGAGAGACAGAGAGATAGAGAAAGAAAGAGAGATAGACTATTCTCTCGCAAAATTTATGCGTAGCACCATGCAATTATCTGCCTCGAAGTGCACTTAACGACTTCGACGTACGAATAAACTCGCGGCGAACTACGAATGGCTGTTCGACTATCGCTTCGCCATACTAGGAACAAACGATACAGGTACCTGTATTTATCTCCTGCTTCCTTCGTCGTAATGCACGCTCTTTAATCAGCCCCGCGTGTTTCTCTCGAGTATCGAAGCGCGGCTTCGTCCCTTTTAACCCAAGCTTCTTAACATTTTTCTCGCCGGTTCTAATCCTAAATTTTAACGTGACTTGCCAATATATTGGAGATCTCTCTCTCTCTCTCTCTTTCTCTCTCTCTCTCTCTCTCTCTCTCTTCCTCTCTCTCGGCTTTCCATAGAACGAAGAAAACGAATGTAATTATGTCGATACGCCTTGCAAATTTACACATTCCATACGCCAAGAATTTTTTTCCCTTATGTAATAATTTCAAATCCCATCGTAGTGGTCGATTTTCTATGAGAAAATATATTGTTTTGAGATACCACGATCTTCGTATAGTACAAAAAGTAGAATCAACTTTTATCGTATTCGGAAGTCTAAAGGATGAAAACTCTAAGGGAAGACGAAAAACTCGGTCGAATCATTTGTACGGATATGTAACTTTGAAAGTTATACCATAGAAGATATAATGAGACTGTGAGAATGTTATTCAAGTTGTGTCAATCGTGAAGCAAAGACGAACAAATTTTACGATAGAAATTTTGATTTTTCTTCGGAAAAGGAAAACCAAAGGAGAGCGATGATAAAAAGTATATTAAGTTAAAGAAGTTACGAAAGTTTTGATCGATCAAATATTTTCTTTGCAAATTGTATCATACGTAAGGTAATTTAAAAAATAAGAAAGAAAAAAAAAAAGAAAAAAGAAAAAGTGTAATGAAAGATAATTTTTAATATATTTTAAACGTTAAAAGTATCATTTCATTAATAATGAAATAAATTAAAACATTAATAACGATAACGATAAATAAAATACTAAAACTATTTCGAAGTTCGTTCATTAGCTAGTCGATCAAGAAATTTATCAAGTTCTCGTCGACTCGACCTTGTCGAGTCGATCAACGTCGACGTTCGACAGGTTGCTCTGTGTGAAATCGTTGATCGTGCAAAGTGTATAGCGTTAATGGAACGGTTCGTTTACGTGGTTTGCACCTAATCCGTCGATCGTGCTTCATTATCGTAGAGGCTGTTGCGCGTCCTATCAAAGGACCTTTTATTAAAATGGTTCGAACGAAAGCGACGTGAAAACGCTTGTTCGGTATGATGCGCATGGCGAAACTAGGAGATGGGAAAACTCGTAGTACCTGTAGATACCTGTACATATATATATATATATATATATATATATATATATATATATATGTATGTATGTATACGCATATTACCTACATACATGAATTGCCACATACACATGATATACGTTTGTGTTTTCATATAGGTTGATAGGTGGAAGTATATATCTCGTCGTAGTTGTATCCGTCACTATCCACGGTATCCACATGAAACAAACCACCATCGCTCTCAATACTGCGTTCCCCTCTGATCGTGGTGTTCGTCGTGGTGTAAGCCGAGAGATTTTTGATCGTGCCCATCGTTCCTGACCCTAAATTAACTTCAAACATCGCGTGGTTCGTCATGCCAGCAATATATATATATATATATATGCGTGTGTTTATGTGTGTGCATATACTTGTATCGATTCTTCTCATAGGAAAGGACACATCTTGAATGTTTAACGCGCGCACTCCAAACGGCGGACATTGCATTAAAGTGGATTGTGTTTAGTCTAGGCCAGATCGTTCGGCGTAAATCGTTCGGTGCTATAAAAATCGCGTATACATTGAATTCGTGTAAAAGTTCGATTTCCGATAAACCGCGTATCCAGTGGAATACGAAATTCGCTTGGGGTCCCGGGCCGTATGTACTTTCCGTAATAGTATCGATTGGCGGTGGAAAAGAGGGTTGAGGTGGTATAGAGTCAGAGTAGAAGGGAGTCGTTATCGCTTTTCGATATTTCCTCGTACTCTTCGCGATCGTTTAAAACGCACCACTCTTCGCAGTCTTCCGATGTATCTGACCAACATGCATACCTATGTACTTACATATCTACGCGTTTATTATTATTATTATAACATCGTTATTTTTTCTCATAAGGATCGTGAGATACAATCGTAATTTGGAAGTATGATGAATGATCTAACGAAGTATCCGCTTCGTAGTGTTCCCAATGATTCACGATTTCTATTATGTTTTATCCTGATTTCTCACCTTAGTTGTTCACGAGACATATGGAGAGGAGGGTAGGATTGAAAATCAAGCTAAATGTTTCTAGCGGATATCCATTATTCATGCCTGTGGACGTGTCCGCGGTGAACAAAAGTTGTTCGCTTATCAAGAACGAAGGAAAAAAAAAAAAAAAAGAAAAAAGAAAAGAAAAAGAACTATCGTCCTTAACGAGCGCAGTTTTTCTTTCAATATTCATAACGATGCGTTGCTGAAATATGCGGTGCTAACTATAGAAAATATCCTTCCTTCTTTCCTTATAATTTTATCATCGTCCCTTACGTAAGATCGAGGAATCAAAAGACTAAGGATACCTCTAAGACGCTCGCGGTTATTTTCATGAAAGGAGAAACGGGTAGGTAAGGGAAAAGAGTGCCAAGAAAGCTATGGAGGGTTGATTCTTGCTCGAAAAAAAGGAAGTACGAGGAAGGAGATAGTCGCCCCGCTGTTGTTCGCCGTTCTTAGAGCTCAAACTGTTGCGAAAGCACAAAGCTTCTTTATTTCCGCATTTTTCTTCCGTTCCGCTTCAACCGGAAAAGCAATCATCCTTTTCCCTTTCCTTCGGTTCTTTTCATCGCTACGTTGCCTCTCTTTCTCCTTCCACTTTCTTCTCTTCTCTTGTTCTTACTTGACTTCTTCTTTTCGTTCATCTTACTAAGAGAGACGGAGCGTTCGAATAAACGGAAAAACAAATGATTATTCTTGAACTCTAGAAAACTCAAAGGTGTCGTTTGTCTTTCCTCTTTCAAGTCTCTAAATGATAATAATTAATGTCGTTAGATATGTACGGGATTCATCACTTGGAAGCACATTAACGAGAGAATCGCGTGAAATTGTTAGAACGCCATTTTTCAGAGTGACATTTGTAATAAAGAAACGAATACTCCTTTATGCTTTTTCAATGTTTAATGTTTTTTTAAAAAGGATTCCAAGGGTGTTTGTCTTGTTCTTCTCTTATATCGCTTTATACCGACTTTCACGAAACTTGGAGAAAGATAGAAAGAAAGAAAGAAAGAAAGAAAGAAAGAAAGAAAGAAAAAACTTATTTCACGACAAAGGACGATCAATCTTAATCGCGATAATTTTTCCTTTATTCTTTTTTTTTTTTTTTCTCTCTTTTTTCTCTTTGCCGTTGAATGTGGACTTGGCGATGATTCAAAAATCGTAGCTCGTTCGTACCAAAACTTATAGCGCACACGTGTGAAAGGGTGTTGCACGCGAGAAAGAGTAGATTCCGTTCTGTCTCTTTCGTGTACATACGAGGCATATATATCGTAGCTACATAGGTACATACATACATACATACATGCATTCATGCATACATGCATACATACATGCATACATGCATACATACATCAAACGTACATACATACATACAAACATACATACATACATACAAACATGTGTATATATGTGTACATACAGAAATACAGAAACGGGAGTCGCGCATGAACCGCAGTAACTCGTAATAGAGTCGCTTGCGGCGAGTCGCAGTTACCTGCGCGCCTCGTTAATTCAGGCGTCCGATGCTCGTGCAACGAGAGCGAGCGACACCGGTTCGTTCATCCAGCAGCTTTCGAGATAGTTTTCCCAGAGTGCCGGACCTCGAAAAAAAAAAAAAAAAAAAAAAAAAAAAAAAAAAAAGGAAAAAGAAAAAAAAAGGAAGAAAAAGGAAAAACCAAATTCCTCTATGAAAATCCGTAACGGGGACTTTTCGAGTTTATATCGGCACGCGTTATATTGGTATTCCATGTGACGTGCTATCCTTTTCAAAGGATATAGAGGATTTTTTTTGATCGCCTGGTACAAACGGTACTCACCGGTAACGTGACGAAAGAGAAAGAGGTAGAGATAGATACAGAGAGAAAGAGAGAAAGAGAAAGAGAGAGAGGCGTCGAACGTGTATGGATCTTCGTTTTTTTCGTAAAAAAACGATTTTTCTAACGGGAGAATTGCATTCGAATAGATCCGTGGCTTAATCTAAATGCACTTTCCAAGCACAACTGAAGGAGAAAAGAGAAAGAAGGAAGAGAGAAGAGTTGGAAGGGATAGCGTAACCTTCTCCTTTAATTTAACGCCGACGTATCGCGATCTATGGTTATGGAAAGTCGAAGATAATGGAGAATTTATAGAAGACGTTCTTCGCGCGGGCAACGGCCCTCCACCGAGTTATACGGCGCATACGTGTAAATCTCCGAAGCTTAGCCGCTGCCAAAGCGTAAGAAACGAGCCGAAGAAGGAGGAGAATGAGAAGCGCCGAGAGACGCGTATAATGATTTATCTCAAACTGATTTCCTTGGCTAAGCGAGAGAGTAATTAACGATCGCACCGCTAGAAACGAGATTTATCTTCGGTGCATTCAAACTGAACTCGACTTTCGAGAATCTCATACGCGTTCGATCGTTCTAACGATCCATGTATATATACGTATAATACACGTGTACGTACGTCTATCAACGATGATCATTCAACACCATCGTCAATATTGAGTGAGTCTTTCCGATATCTTGATAATAATATAAATATCCGATAAGAACGATTAAATGGAGCATCTTATAATTGTGGACACGTGTATCCTTTCGTATAATCAAATCGTTTTCTTTCGAATTTCAAACTAAAGAAGTATGAATCAATTATTTTAACGACAATCGATAATAGATTCGATTTATTCGACGAACCGTTTTTCATTGAGATTTTGTTAATCGATCGATTCGCTGAGTGAAAAGTTAAAAAATAATCAAAGCAAACAAGTCGTCGTTAAAAAATAATCGAATGGTTTACACGTGGCGAGAAATACGAAATAAATAAAAAAGAAAAAAGAAAAAAAAAGGAAAAAAAAAGAATAAAAGAGTCCAGAAAGGAAAGAATAAAATGGTGGAAAAAAAATATATATATATATACGTATATATATATATATATATATATATATATATATATATATATATATATATAACTGAAGCGCTTGTATTTCACATGCAAAATCCTGCTGCCGCCGGCAGGCGAAGCCCGAATTATTTTTGTCAGGGCGGAGAGTGACAAAGTGAGATCACTCAGGATCCACCTGCAATTAGGAACAACGATAACGCGTTGCCAGCGGGCTTTTTAATTTATCCCCAAACGACGCGAAGCCGCATACTGTCGAGCTAAACCGTCGTCCTCGAATCACGGAACAGTTGGTCGTAAATCTGTTTCAAATAAATGTTGCCTCGTTCGTAATCTAAATAGAACAATATCTTCAAGTAGATAGAAGCAACAACCATCTGAAACTCTGTGGTGGTCTCGCATTGTAAAAACAGAACAACGAAGTACAGTTACCTTCGTTATATCCTTACCATCTTAGTAACAGTAATTAAAATCTCATTTGTCTGACGATAGCGCGACCGTAATGTGAAAGTATCGTTGACGGCAAAGCTAATTGCGTTTACTGATTTTATTGGTACAGTGAATAATAATACCGTCTAACTTCTATTTCTCTTCCTCTTTCTAACCCGTTTTAGAATTTTCGGTTAGGATTTCTTTTTTTTTTTTTTTTTTTTTTAAAGATTCGAACCTTATCGTCTCTCTTGTTGAATATCCCTTTCATTGAATGTTACTAGAATCGATTACGATCAGACGAAAGATTTGCATTGCAAAGGGGGATATTTAGATTGAAGAGTAAAATCAGAAGAATCTACGTATATCGTCTTATTGTAAATGTAGTAGGTATTACAGCATGCTTCATTAGCGAATGGATATCCAATCTCACAAAGGACTTGCGTTTAGTAATATATAAGGGCTGGTAGCTAATATGTTTGAGTTACGAAGGGATATTATCGAACTGTTAAACTCTCAAAGCGTTTCCCCTTGTGTTGCAAACGTATCGATAGAAAGGGAGAGAGAGAGAGAGAGAGAGAGAGAGAGAGAGAGAGAGAGAGAGAGAGAGAGAGAGAGAGAGAGGGAGAGAGAGAGAGAGGATAAGCCAAAGCTATTTGTCACTGAGTGGTCTACCTTCATTTCCCTCTATATATGTTATGACATCGTTGTCGAAAGCATCAAACGTTGAAACGATTGAAAAACCAACCACCATTATAGCCAATTCTGAAAAAAAAAGAAAAAAGAAAAAAGAAAAAGTGGGGTTGCTTTTTGATAACGAAAGAGCTTCCATCTGGGCTCTCATCTCTTCATCCTCTCAGTGGCTAAAATAATCACGGAATTAGCGAGCTTTAGTGCCGATGAAGGGCGGACCGACCTTTTGACGGAAGAACGAAAAGAAAGTTCGTTTACGAAGTGACTCGTTATCACTCTCGTTGTCGCCTTCTATTCTTCGTAATGTCGATAAAAGATGAAAACTAAACGCGCATAATCCCCTTTTGCTTTTTCTACTTGGCATCATTAACGTGAAATCGTCGGCATTTTCTTTTTTCCATTTTTTGTTTTATCTTTTTGCTTTTCTCTTTTACTTTTCATTTACTTTGAATTCGCGAGATTCGAATAAGTTCAAGAGAGAAAGAGAAAGATAAGCGCTCAATGTGAAGTCCGCTAATTACTTGTGGAAGTAATTCATCCAGCTTCATCTCCCGTTATGTTATTCGGCCGTATGATTGTCCCATGGTCGATTTCTGGTTAGCATTCTACAATATATAGACGAATAAGCGTACGTGTGTGTTCGGATCGGTGACCCGGCTCGCGTTACCGTTCCTGCGGCATGTAATTAGTAATTGTAATAGGTGATTTCCACGGACGCGCAACTCCGGCTCGGCTGATTACTTACCATTAATATTGCATTTGCGAATTAATTAGCGACAAAGCCTACTGTCGCCCTCCATTGTAATGAAACGTAGACTCCAGGGTAGAAATTTTGGGAGGAAGAGAGAAGGTAAAAGAGGAACTGGCAGTGTTGTATTGGACCAGACAGAATGGACAATTTCGATACTGCGTTTTCTAATTGACCAGACATCGACATCAATCAGACAATGACACATGAACAAATCCTAAATCGATTTCGATAGAACATTTCCTTTTGTTTCTTTTTTTTCACCATAGAGTGACATTCTTATTGTTAGACGAAACATCCAGCCTGATATTCTGCCTTTTTCCCAGAATCCCTATGGTTACTCTCAAAGTCGAAGGGAGTTGTCGGATGGGCGCGCCGGCGAACGCAATTATCGCGGCGCCACGCTTTCCGTGTCCACTTTTTGTGGATTCTCGCGCATCGATCGAAGCGCGTGGCAGTTCGTGCGTTCACGCGAACCGATGAAATATTCAGGACTCCGACAAAAACGCGCCCTCTTGGTTAATGACACCTCGCACGCTCGCCTTTCGGCATTTGAAAAAAAGAAAAAAGAAAAAAAAAAAAGGATTTTTGGGAAAAAAAATACCATTGAGAAGAGGCAACGATGAGAAAAAAAAGATTCCAATTCCAACGAATAAACGAATATTCGAATTAAAAGAGAGAGAGAGAGAGAGAGAGAGAGAGAGAGAGAGAGAGAGAGAGAGAGGGAGAGAAAGAACCGAGACAAACTGAACGTGACGATAACGAGTAATTCATAGAGATCGACATTCAAGGATGCCAATACTCGTGTGAGGTATGTACGTCTCTTGCGACACCTCGGATTAATCGGATGCTTGCTATAGCATGAGAACGCACCTGATGTTCGAAGGCTACGATTGCTTCAGGGGTTGAGAGAGCATGTTAGAGAGAATGTTTGTGTCTATGTGCGCACGAGAGAGAAAGAGAAAGAGAGAAATAAAAAGAGAGAACGAATAAGAGAGCGAAAGAGAGAAAGAGAGAGAGAAAAGATGGACTACGTTTTAATGTGGGATACTACGAAATACCTGGCAATGACAGGTGGTAACACTTGCTTCGGTTGACAGCCTTTGACTAGTGTTACGCACAACCCTTGCTTGCTTTCGCTCTGGCTTTCGCATCACCCTCGAAAACCCCCTGAGAGAGTACACAATGCAACTCAACCCTGTTTTCTCTGGAGGACGTACGTTTCCACCGACTCTTTTCTCTCTCTTTCTCTCTCGTAATCTCACACTCTTACACTATGAAACCGACAGGTTCCGTATTGTGCGTGTCCTTTGTATCCTTGGAACCAAAGTATTGGCTTTGAGCGTGTCCTATCGTATTGTACGAAACTAGTGAGCAAGGACACGGCTACAAATGCATCGACACCTTTTCAAACGATTCGCCGACATTGTCTTCGATCGAGCGAAGCAGCAATGCAATCGGCCATTGTTCTATGAGCCCATCCCATTTCTTTCTCCAAATCGAAATAGAAAAATAGAGAAGGAATTTCGTAAAAATTCACACGACAAAGTGGAAGGATAAAATAAAGGTAAAAGAAAGAGAGAGAGAGAGAGAGAGAGAGAAAAGGGGGTGAATGAGAAAGATAGATAGATAGATAGAAAAAAGTGCTTCGTAAACGAATCGACCCGGTATAATCGAACACCCGTAGCGATTACAAACGAGTATCCGCGTCCATCTCTGCGCAAGTAAAGAGTACGATTTCTTTCGTCTCGAGGACGTCCATAAATTTCCCTCCACGTCGCACGAATTAATCCCGCGGGAGGACGGTCAAAAATCTAATGAGAAATCGTCCGACAAGATCGTGAAGGATGGCCATGAATACTATCCTGCTATTTCGAGTTGCACGCGCGAGGAGTACTTATATCCTTTAGCAGACGTACTTGCGCGCATCCTAGACGTCAATGTATATACATATGTATGTACAATGTATATATAGATGTATATATATATATATATATATATATATATATACATCTATATATATTATATACATCCATGTATGTACGTACTACATAGAGTAAACCAGTGAATGTATATACGTATTACGTAGTTGTACGTAAGAACGCACGTGAATACATGTGGATTGCACGTATGCATGTGATAGAGGAGAAGAGACGCGTCTTGGTATGCATTCTCCAGCAGCTTTATTTATGGCGCTCATCGTAATTGTAAAATAAACTCTTTGCGTATCTCTTCGAACCGGTCGAGGTCGACGGCACTGAGACCTCGGAGACGATCGTACGTTTTGTCCGTACGTATCATCCTGATGACCAAGACGTTGACGATGACCAAGAAGTAACGACGATAGAAAGATTAAGAGAGAATGGGAAAAAAAAGAACAAAAAAAAAAAAGAAAAAAGAAAAGAAATAAGGTTGAATCAAAAGAGAATGAATTTTATTCATTTACAACGATAGAATGACGTTTGGTCGATTCCTAATTATCCTAATGGCCGACTCTTTCAAACGAAACATTTCGTTTATCGTTTTCCTTTCTTTCGCACGGCATGCAATTTTCTCGAAATTGTTCTTTGTATAGTTACGTCCATAGGTAAGAATGTATAAAACGGAGAACGTTAACCGAATACATTTGTGCTTGTCTCGTTTTCTTATGTGCCGGACAATGATACGCTTATTGTCTCGAGAAAACGACGTTTCTTATCTCACTCGGTAATACGAGACGTTATCACCGTGGAAATGACTAGCTTGGTTTCGTGAGAACACGTACCTCTTATATTCCGCAATGCATATATATCTCTCACTCGTTCACTGACGAGCTCGTCGACGTTGGACCAACCTCACGAAAGAAAATTCATTTAGGAAAGTCATCGAAAAAAGTTTGACCGAAGAACCAGCTTCAAGTACCGCTATCTCGCGTTCTACTCTCGTGTTCTCGAGTTGTTCGACAAATTCTTTCTCATCTTTTCCTTCTTCCTTTCTCTTTATTTCCTTTCCAAATTTACCAATTCCATTGACCCTCTTCTCAGAGTCGGGTTAAATTAAAAATTTTGCTTCTAAAAAAGTCACGACCTCTTTTTCTTTCCTTCCTCCATTTTTTTCTTTCTATTTTTTTCTTTTCTTTCTTTCCCTTTCTTTCTTTTTTTTTTCTTTTTTTTTTTTTTTTTTTTTTTTTTTTTTTTTTTTGATCAAATCTTTTCATTTATCCTAAATTCCATCATCATCGTTACCATCGATTTTTTATATCTTACTTTCACACAAGGAATATTATATATTGGTGAAAAAAAGATAAAGAGAGAGAGAGAGAGAGAGAGAGAGAGAGAGAGGGAGAGAGGGAGAGAGAAAGAAAAAGAGAAAACGTGATAGCAACTGAGAGTATAATTAATGAGAACTTTTTCGAGAAGATGTCCGTACGTAGAAAATTATTGTTTTACTTCTTATTTCCTACTTGAGCGTACGCGTACGCCGTGTGTCTTAAAGCGCACGACAGCTGTTCGTTTTTATTTTTAAAATGCACCCCTACCCACCTATGTACAACTATGAAACATGTGTGCTGTAGGATTCGCCGGTACGCGACAATCCCACCGGTGTTTCAGCCCCATACCGAGGAGCTTTTCCAGCTTTTCTCTCACGGCGCTCTCCAAGTGGACGAACGCAACGAGAACGAGAATGCTATAAAAGAGAGAAAGAGAAAGAGAGAGAGAGAGAAAACGGGGGTTTCACAAACGGTTGGAGTGGTTAGAGGAAGAAGAGGATTTTAGAGACACGGAAAAGTTAATACCTTTGCAATCCGGCTGGAGATTTTTGCGGTGGAAAATTTATTAGAGAAATTAGGGGTATTAGCGTGCAAGAAGGAGGAAGGTTGGGGGTGGTGGTGGTGGTGGGAGTGAGAAAGGAAAAGGGAAAGGGGTAGCTCGTTCCGTGGACTATCTTATTCCGTTCGCTTTATTTTTCTCGCTGTCACGGTAACATGTTTGCCGGGATCTCGCTAATGCTCAACGACTTCCTTCCCGTTTCCAGCACGTTTTCACGAAAAAGGCTTTTCACGTTAAAGGGTCTGCAAAAAAGCGAACGCTACGATCGGATAATTGAGATAATGGATACAAATAAAGAGAAAGAGAGAGAGAGAGAGAGAGAGAGAGAGAGAGAGTCCATGAGAGGAACAATGGATGTTTGACATAGGGTTTTGAAATGATAAAAAGGGGAAAACACGAATGAACGTACTGTACGTATGTATTTGTGTTGACATATGATGATTTGTTTGACAATTAATTTAATGAAGTAATATCTCTTCTTTTCCGTTTTTAATTTTGGCATTTGTATAGAATGGGTAAGAGATAGCTTCATGCCTAGATGATCTTTCAATAAACGTAATATTAGCCGCGAGTTATGTTCCTTTTTATTCGACTGTTAACATCGATTATGTTTATCTTTCTAATAATGAATGAATAATCATTTTAATGCTTATGATATATACATACGTACATATATATATATATATATATATATCCACAATGCTGATTTATTAAAATTCACTTTTTTTTTCTTTTCTTTTGCGACAACGTTGATTAAATTTACTTTGAAAATAAAACATTACGTAATGTATTTGAACATTCATAAATCCTTTATTTGAATTCTTTCGGTCTTGTCTCGCAATTAATTATCGTAGGGTTGATTAATGAATGACCATACAACACGAATCACGAGGGTAAAGTGCATGTTAGGAATACTTTATACACAGATATAGGAGATAAAGGGACAATCGTAGAGAGAGAGAGAGAGAGAGAGAGAGAGAGAGAGAGAGAGAGAGAGAGAGAGAGAGAGAGAGAAGGAAAATAGAAAATAGGAAGGGAGACGGAGATAGGAGGAACGGCGAGAGAGGCTACAAACGAATAGACGAACAGACGGAGATACAGAAAGCGAATGCGGACAGTCGAATCGGGTGA
>NC_062195.1:3380867-3388367 GCF_912470025.1 Vespa velutina
GAAGACAGAACGGAAGAACGAACAAATGAACGAATGAGCAAGTGAACGAACGAACGAATAGAACAGAACAGACGGGAAGGAAGGAAGGAAGGAAGGAAGGAAGGAAGAAAGATCGACTCAGTCGGCGTAAGTTCATCTGTATTCAAAAGGGCATAATTTTTCGCGCCTTCCGTGTGCCGGACCGAACGAACGAGGTTCAAATCATTAATTAGAGATCTCGGTTATCGTATTGGAGAGATTCGCGAAACTCGCAAAGAGCTGCTGTTTCGAGAATATGTGAGACAGAAAGAGAAAGAGAGAGAGAGAGAGAGAGAGAGAGAGAGAGAGAGAGAGAGGGAGAAAGAGAGGAAGAGAGGAAGAGAGTAAAGGGGAACGGTAATGGGAGTCAGTCGTCAGTGCCAACGGCATATTCACATTAAATCAAAAGCAGCCACCACCGAACTATTCCTCGTATGGTGGAAGGTAGTGAAAGAGTTTGCGTGAGAAAAAGAGAGAAAAAAAAAGAGAAAGAAAGAGAGGAAGAGAGAGAATAGTGAGAAGGGTGCAGCACTTGGATGCTTCACTAGAACGAAGGAAGGGTAGTGGTTCATGGAGGGATTGAATCACCAAACGGGAGGAGAGGAAAGAGAATGATTTAATCCGCCACACAGCCTATGCGGACAGGTGACCCACAACTTCTCTGCGCAAACCGTTCAACCTCATTCCCTTTCTCCTATCCCTTTCATCTGTCTTGCTATTCCTCGATCGGCCTTGATTTAGGACACACGACTGATTCAAACACCAGCGTTATTCCGCGAAGCGGATTCTGATGCGACAGCTTCCGATCAATGTCACGAGTATCTTTCAATGGAGATATTTCTTGATGTCGATTAACTGGCTCCTAAATCATGTACGTTTTCGCTTCGCTGATTTCGCTCGTTTTGATTTCTCGGGGAACGTGCTCCGTTTTTAGATTCGTAGTGTTATCGAATGAAATTGGAAAAGAGATTGTTCGGAAAAGAAGATAGACCGTGTTTTATTTTTCTTTTTTCTCCTTTTTTTCTTTATTTTTCTGTTCTCCTTTTTTCTTTTTCTTTTTCTTTTATTTTTTTTTCTTTTTTTTTTTTTTGTTCAAGAAATCAATGCGCCCCAAGAAAGTTTTTTTTTTTTTTTTGTTCTTGAAAATTTCATTAAGTCTTGTCTAACTTTGTCGTCTTTTGATATAAGAACGATGGATGTAGATAGTTTTGCATGAAATATTCTTTTATCCCTCGGGCCCGAAGAAGAAGAAGAAGAAGAAGAAAAAAAAGAAGAAGAAGAAAAAAAAGAAGAAGAAGAAGAAGAAGAAGAAGACGAAGAGTCACGATCTTCTTCGTTCTATGATTCACGACGGAGCAGTCTAATATACGTCGAGAAGCTTTCCTGATAGATGTCAGTTCGATTTATAGGGGATCTAAGGTCTTCCTTCGAGTTGACTTAGATTTCTTACGAGTGACGAACCGAGTTTAATCTGCACGTCCGATAAGGCTCGTGAAAAATATATGTGACGGTGAGAAAGATCGTAACGGAAAATCTGCGAAGATCTAGCGATGATAAATAATGGTTTACCAGGCAGTTGCATATCGGCACATCGTAAACGCACTTTTCTTCGTACTTTCGAATAATTTACGATAAAAGTTGTAATTATGGGTAATGTAATAAGAACTAATCTTAGTATATAACGAGATGCGATATCTTTACGAGGAAAAGAAAGGAAAATCTCGAATAGCTTGGACCGGCGTCGTGACGATTAACGATTCGCGCGAACAAGGGGCGAAGTTAATTACCGTCTCGTCGGCGAGAGGTTTGCCATAAACAAGAGTCGGTAAAGGAAATAAAGTAGAGATCGTAAAGGCAATGAGAATGCTGCTGAGGCCGTGTACCATACCTAAAGACTATGTAGATATTAATTCTGATCGCCCAATGAAAGGAAACGAAAGAGTACGTTCAAAAGGAAAGAGGAGGATGATGGAAAGAGAAAGAGGAGAGAGAGAGAGAGAGAAAGGGATAAGCCTCAAGAAAGAGAGAGAGAGAGAGAGAGAGAGAGATCGCCTAGTATCGTGGCAGGCATTAATGAGCGCTCTAATTAAAACACCGGCTAATGAGAATATATTAGAACGATGTTTGCCTGTTTTGCACGCACGTGGACTCTACGAGCTTACTCCGTTTCGTGCATATGAGCCTCTCCTTCTGTTTTTTTTTTCTATTTTTTTTTTTTTTTTTGTTCTCCTTTTTTCATCGCTCGAAGAGCACGTAGGTCGCGCGAGATCGATTTACGAACTCGACGGGTATCATTTGTCTGGCGATACTCGCAGGAGCCGACTTGTTCGATGATTTTACCAACAATTTTATCTTAATTCTCATGACTCGTTCGATCGTATCATATATAGGTATACACTATAACGATTCCATTCGATATGCGTGTACTTATTCGTTCGGCTTTTAAAACCGTTTGCTATCTCCCAAACGATGTTAAATGGGACGTTTACATTGTTTACGTTGCGTCGACGCGCGTTCACGATCGTTCGTTATTCCATGCAGCAATCCTATCGGCATCACAGTTTATTCGTGGAACGAAGCAATCGTACGCAACGTCGAGAAGCGTCCTGCACTGCTATAAACTACGATCTAATATTCGCGTACCAACGGATCAAGATAATTAGAACACAGTGTAATCGGCAAACGTGTCTGGCGTATGTAAGTACGCTTCGTTACGCCGTCCTCATTTCAATGATTTACGAAGTGACATCGCCGACGTTCCAACGATGCAAATATATCGTTAACAGCTAATAGTAAAGTTTATCAAATGTTCATAATTCAAAAAATAATTCTATCAATGAGTTTCATTTTAATTGTAATTTTAAATATAATTTATAGTTATGGATAATGAAATAAAATCACGTTTAAAAATTCTATTTTCTTATATTATCGCTTAATATCTTTGCTTTGTTTTTTTTTTTTTTTTTTTTTTTTTTTTTTTCTTTTTCCTTTTCTCTTCTTTTCTTTCCATATTATTATTGGATTAAATAATTGAACGAATAATATAGATATTCTATTAACGAAGTTTCAATTAAAAAATTTCTATTTAAAGTTTCTCTTAAATAATATCAAAACTCGTGCTATGTATCTGTATCTTATAGTGCTTTCTTCTTAATGAAGTCACGGTGGAGTCCAGTCTCGGTCGCTTTCGCGGCTCATACAAAATACCAAAGCGTCTTTTGGTATCCTGCTGTTTGGTATCCCGCCGACAGTATTCCAGCACCTTGAAGATCGTGCGCGCACTAGTATACCCCTTGGCGGCGACATATTCCACTCGTAAACAATACAAAGTACTCGCGACAACAAATATAGCGTTGCGTTTTACGGACCACACTGTCGGTTTTATCACCCCTAAGAAAAGTCGCTTCATCGAGCTTGGATCTTTTCTTATTTGTGAGTCGCCTGCGGCTTCGGCATCGTTTCGTTTCGTTTCCTTTCCTTTCCTTTCCTTTCCTTTCCTTTCGTTTCATTTCGTTTCGTTTAGTTTCTTCAAAATGTTCGTAAGAAAAGGATAGAGATAAGGATCTAACACCTGCGCCTGATCTCGATCCAATAAAACCAAAAGAATTTCTTTTTTTATGTACGACATAAATAGTTCGAAGATATATTAAGTTGTAAACATTTACGTAAATATCTTTCATATTGTATTTGTACTTTTTAAACGCAAATTAAATGTAAATTAGTTAATGAAAATTCACGTTTAGTTCGAAGAAATTTACGAGTGAAGTTTGAGCGATCTTTTTCTTTTTTTTCTTTTAACGTTACATTCTCGTACGAGACCAATGCAGAAAGGAATGTAACGTAAGATAAAAAAAAAAAAAAAAAAACGTCAAAGGATTTTTCTTACTCGTCCGAAGTAACGTCGATTACGGGAAACGTGAAAAAGGAAAAAAGGAAAAAGAAAAAGAAAGGGAAAAAAATGAAGAAAGAAAGAAAGAAAGAACGAAAGAAAGAAAGAAAGAAAGAAAGTAAGTGTAGAATCGTAATGTCGTTGCAGGTGAAGAGGAAGAGAAAAGAAAAGAAAAGAAAAAAAAAAAAAAAAAAAAAAGAACTTTCGATTCCTTTGAACGGAGATCACTTTTACTACTACTTGGCCCCTTTTATTTCTTCGTAAATTCTTTCGTCCGGCGTGTTTCCCGGATATTGAAACTGAACACAGAATAAAACAAAAAAAAAATAAAAAAAAATAAAATAAAAAAGAAAAAAAAAAGAACCTCGTCCCTTCGAGATAAAAACGATAAACACGGAATTAGCGTCGTGTAACATTTTCCAATATAGAAAATTGAATAGAAGATAGTTTTAATTAACTGGATATCCGGCTTTTTCATAATTCCCTCGGTCGTCAAAGGCATTTTTTCGTATATACTACCGGCTTTATGAAAGGACAGAAGACACACAAGGTTTCATGGCGTTAAACGTACGCATTTAAGGGGAACATATGCCAGAGAAAGCATGAAACGTGGTTATGAAGAAAGACGAAAAAAAGAAGAATTAAAGGAGGTAAAATAATGAAGGAAGAAAAAGAAAAAAGTGTGGCTAGGTCTTTTGAGACGAGTAGAGCTTCCCATCTCTAACTTTCGAATAAAAACTTTACTCTCTCTTTCTCTCTCTCTCTCTCTCTCTCTTTCTTTCTTCCAAACAGTTTTTCGTCTTTGATAGTGTTAAGAAAAAAAAAAACGTGAGACGATCTTAGACCACACGTTTTAGATGTTCATCGAACGATCGTAAATTTCTAGTGTTTCTCTAACTCGGACACCAAACTATACAATCTATGTAGAGAGAAAGAGAGAGAATAGAGAGAGAGAGAGAGAGAGAGAGAGAGAGAGAGAGAGAGAAATAGAAAAAGAGAAAGAAAGGAAGAAAGAAATAGAACGAACATGCATCTTCCGGGTTACACGCGAAACTCACGCGACCTCGAGTTAGTCCCGAGACAGAGTACGACAAGAAACGCTCGTAAAAGCGAAACGTGGACGTGTCGGACACACGAATAAAAAGCTCCCCGATGATGCCATCTACAACCCCTCTTTACGGCATTATATTCCTGCTCGCTTGCGCGTTCACCCCCACCCCTCCTCCTCCTCCTCCTCCTCTCCCCCCTCTCCCCCGACTACTAGTATTCTATCTCCCTTGCACTATTTCTTTCTTACTTTCCCTTTAAACTCTCGACTTTCTTGTAGGGATTATCTACGGGTTAGTGATTCCGCGAGATACACTTAAGATCATAGGATTATCAGGTAGTTCTTTCGAAAAAGATCCAGAGACGAATTTATTCCTTATGTCGTTTTTCCCTTTGATCGTTGACCCTACCTACGCTTTTTCTTTTCCTTTTTCTTTTCTCTTTTCTCTTTCTTCTTTCTTTTTTCTTTCTTTTTTCTTTTCGTCTTTTTTTTTCTTTTTTTTTTACATGAGACACTTACTATTGAATACAACGAGAAAAGGAAAATTCACGTTTCATCTTTGACCTAAACGTTTTATTTTATATATATATATATATATATATATATATATATATATATATATATATATATATATATATATATAATATATAGTGAATAAAGTTTTGATAAAAAGAGCTTTATTCGGAAGAAAGCAAAAATATAAAGAATTTATGTATTTTCTTAGGGAATATTTTTTACACAATTAACAAATTACCCAGTTTGAAGATATTAAAAGGATCTTATTAAACCACAGGGAAGATGTAGCAGATAGAGCGACTAATTTAACAAGGAATTCACGCGATCTACCGAATAATTAGTCATATCATTTAACTCGCATTCGCATCCAAGTTTAGACGTTCCTCTCTCTATTCCCAAATGATTCGCGGCAAGCAACGTGGTTGCTCGAAGCTTCTCAAAGACAACTTCCTCAAGATATTTCCTCTTAGTTTCTCTCTCTCTCTCTTTCTCTATCTCTCTCTCTCTCTCTCTCTCTCTCTCTCTCTCTCTCTCTCTCTCTCCGTCTCTCCGTCTCTCTTTCTTTCTCTATTTTCTTTTTTCTCTTTTTATTTTCTCTCCAAAACTCGATCAAGATTAACAGAAGCATTTCTGAAAATTCAATCGTTCAAATTCAAGAGAAGATCTTTTGATGATTGTTGGTACGTCGGTAATCGCGAGATAATCCATCAAAGCTTGCCTGACAACGGTGGTCATACCTCTGACGAAGCTTAAAGAGAAAGAGACAGGATATGTGTGTATGTCCGTGAGAAAGAGAGAGAGAGAGAGAGAGAGAGAGAGAGAGAGAGAGAGAGAGACCTATCTATCTGTAGCGCGTACTTACCATGCACCGATGCCTCAAAAGGGATGGCATTCAACTGGAGCATTTAACTGGACCGAAGGGTAGAATAGCGTTTGGGATGACGCAATGAGAGAAAGAGAAAGGCACAGACAGAGAATTCTAGCGTCCTTATACTGTATAGAACTACAGCACGTCCAAACTTGGTTGAATAAGCTAATGCAATCAAACGGCCGAAAGCGCTACTTACAACTTTGCCAGGCGCGCTTTGCAAAGCGAGAGTCGGTAGAACGGAGTGGCTGGCTTTTCCCTGAAGATGGAAGTATTGGTGAGGGGACAAGAAAGAAGAGGTAGAGGTAGAGAAGGACAAGGACTAGGAGAAAGAGGAAGAGGAGAAGGAGGAAATGATGGAAAAGGAGAAAGATGAGAAGAGAGTTTCAGTTGAAGGATAGAGAATTGCTAGACAGTAGATTGTAAAATTCGAAACGTGCGACGTTGCTTCCGGCATATGCCATTATTTTTATCTTTTTATTCTTTATTCCATTTGTGACTATACTTTTCGAAAAGGCAATTTGTTACGAAAGAATTATTTTTGACGCGACCTCGATATCGAGCAATAAAAAATATTACTCGATTCAAATTTAACGAGGAATATTTTTAACTCTGCGGTGAAAGGCAAACTTAATATCCTTTGAAAGTTTATTGTTTATAGCAATTGAATCAACGTATACTAAGCGAGGAATATAGTAAATTTTGCAACGCATAGGATAATATGTATATATAACCGGCTGACACGTTGTATCGGAGATGATGCATCGTCGTCGCGCGTCGATACTAATTATTACCAGATAAAACTCATTACTCAGGTATGATTAATTGATGATCGCAGATCGATTTCGCTCGAGATTTCAGCGTTTCGTGTGTATTTCACGTAATAGAAAGTGACGTGTTACCGAGAAAAAAACGTGTTCGTTAACGATTGCACGATATAACAATGAGAAATTGCTGTCAGCTGTTGCAACACTTTAGTTTTAATGTGAAAGAAAAATAGTATAAAAATAATCTATCTCACGATTATAACTGTAATGGAAAATAAAAGGGTTAAAGAAAGTATATTTCAATTCTGACACAAGTAGACCCTTCGAAGAATATATTTTGTGGAGCACGTATACTGAGAACAAATTGGCAGTTAAGGAAACGACACAGTTGCAT
>NC_062195.1:3393367-3448367 GCF_912470025.1 Vespa velutina
ATATCAGAAAGATTTAGTATTTAGTATATTAGAGAGTGAAAAAATCTTACTAATATCATAAAGTTGTGCTTCGTTTGGCCAATTTGACTCTCTCTCTCTCTCTCTATCTCTCTCGCTCTCACTCTTTCTCTTTATCTTTTTTGCTGATCATTGAGCAACGACGAATAGATTGAAATTCTGGATTGTGATATTCGAGAAACATGTAGATAAACGATGGAATATTCGATAGATTCGATCGGTACTATACTATGTTCGCATATAACAGAACGGATATGGAGTTGCTCTGCTTGCGTAAAAGAGGAGAAGGAGGAGGAGAAGGAGGAGGAAGAGTAGGAGGAAGAGGAGGAAGAGGAGGAGGAAGAGGAGGAAAAGGACGTGAGTTATCGAGTAAACGATGAAAACGAAATGGAACGGTCCGGATGACAGGTCGTGACGGATGGTACCTCGGAGCTTCTCCAACCACTATTATGTAAATTTCATTAGTTTTTTTTTTTTTTTTTTTTGCGTCTACTTAGTCCTCGCTCTGAGAACGAACGAGCACGCGAGAGGAGCTTCTGGAGTGGCCCCTTTATTAGCTCTCAGATTTCTTTTTTACTGACGCTGTAGTTCTTGTCGCTTCTTGTCACGATCCACATTGTATGTACTAGAGGATTCACCATGGAAAGAGGTAGTTTCAACATTCCCTCTCTCCCTCCCTCTCCCTCTCTCTCTCTCTCTCTCTCTCTTCTTTACACTTATTTTTTTTTTTTTTTTTTTTTTTTTTTTTTTTTTTTTTTTTTTTAATTCCAATATACGAAAGTATTTCGCACAACTGTCAACGCATTCTACTCTTTACGACTCCTTTCTCGACTCTAAAAATGTCACGGCGCAAACGTGTAGATGTTTAAGTGCACACTTGAGACTCGCGAATATTTCAGATTTTCATCGAGATTAGACATATATGATGCGAGTGAAGATCTATTGTCGGGAATATCTAAGATTTCTTTTTCTTCTTTTTTCCTTTTAATAAACATACAGATAAATCGATTTGAATATGTGTCTTTGTCTCTCTCTCTCTCTCTCTCTTAGTATAAGACTTCAAATCATCCTCTCGAATATTTCTTGAATTCCGATATTCCTTCTCTTTGAAAATACGTGTTTTCCTCGTTCGATATATTATGAAAAAGAGAATGCGTGATCGGAATGATTTTTGAAACAAGTTTGAATAAGAGAAATCCTGCGGATATTTTTTAATATTGGAAAATGAAATTAGTTCGAATGATTAGCCGTATGCGTGATTTATCAAAAACAATAGAAAGAAACGGAAGGAACGTTTGCCCTGGTCGAGAAGTTCGATGCAACCCCTAAATAAGGTTTGGGTTGAGATAGCGACGGCAACAGCCGCGTCCAAAGCACGACCACCCTGTATGAATAAATTCATGATAAAGGAGTTAGACCAAGGGTAAAGAGAGATAGAGAGAAATGTGTATATATACATGGACTTTCATAAATCATTGGAGTAACATCGAGGTCTATAAATGAACGATAATTAGAACTTTAAAATAAATTAAATGTGTATAGAGGAAAAAAAGAAAAAGAGAAATACGAAGATGAGAATAATATAATCGATATTATATCGAGAAATATATCGAGAAATATGAAAATAAGTATAACATAATATGATATTGTCGATATTATCGAAACAATTTTATATTTCAAATTAAACCTTAAAAATAATTCGTTTTACAAATTAACACACATATATATTTATTGTACGTGATAAATATGGATTGTATGGAATAAAAGCTACCGAAAATTAGTCTTGGTATGACTTGGAGTGAAAGAGATAGAAAAACAGACAGAGAGAGAGAGAGAGAGAGAGAGAGGGAGAGAGGGAGAGGGAGGAGGAGAGAGAGAGAGAGAGAAGGGAGAAACGAGACGATGTGGCTAATCCAAAACAATGGAATGCACGGCCAGGGTAAGCGAATTAATCTTTCACGTTGCCGGATGCACAATAGGCCAACGAAGTTACACGATAATTACGCGTGGGATTCGTTATTGTGCGTAATTTCGAGCTGCGACCGTTTCGGAATTGTACCGGCGGTTAACTTCAAAGGGAGAACATTCGTTTCGGGCAACGTCGAGCTTCGCGTCACGCTGAGAATCCCTTTTTGGTAAGTTTATTCGATTTTCTTTCGGGATTGTATGTGTACATGGAAGCGGAATAGTCTTTTTCTATGCTACCAAAAGGAGAACAATAAAAATACTATATATATATATGTAGTTATATATTTTTTCTTTTTTCTATGCAAAGCAAGCAAAGAGCCAACAATATTATAGAAAGCTTTGCTATATAATTGAATTTTTGGTCGGTCGAGTTTTTTTTAAATTTGATTATTGTCTATCTATCTATTTTTACATATTCAAGAAAGTCCCATATTGTAAGTTCTCTTTGTTTTTTTTTTCGTTTTTCTTTTTTTTTTGTTTTTTTGTTTGTTTGTTTTGATATCTTTACTATTTCCAGTGAAATATTGAAAGATATGAAGAGGTCAGATTTTTTCTTCTTCTTTTCTTTTTTTTTTTTTTTTTTTTTTTTTTTTTTTTTTTTTATTCCATTTACATACGTAGATAGATACGTCTTAATACTACGAATTTGTCGCATTTTGACTTATCGATCATGAATTTCTTCTCGGTGATTTAAAAATCTTTTTTAAATCGAAGTAAAATACAAAGATATCTTCTTTAAATTGGTCGAGAAGTCAAACATCAGTCATTTTATTTAAAATGGGCACTCTCGGGCGAACTATGCGTTCAGAAGGATACGATCACCCTCTCTCGAGATAAGATTATTCTTTTTCGAGTCTCGCCCGAGGAAATTCGCCAAATAGGATGGAGAGACGGCGTTGGGCATTTAGACGGGACGATAAGGTCGACTCGATGTTCTCAAAACGGAAATTGGACTCCGTGCCGCTAAACGTCGTCCCATTGTCGTACGAACAAAAGTTCTTATAATAAGATCGGTTCGTGTAATATTATATTTGTCGTAGAAATTTTCACTCGATATTTCTTGATGATATCAAAAAATTCGAAGTTACTTTCTCGTGTATCGATCGGAAGTCGATGCGATGCTCGGAGTTCTCTGTCAAGCCCTTAATAACAGAGCGTGCGCTTCGTTTACTATGTAATACAGGGGCAACGTCTACGACGTTATTTCTCGCTAGGCAATTTTCCGCAATACCTACCTAAGTTCTCCTTCCGCCATTTTTCGTGGAATCATTCTCATGGAAAGCCGATGCACCGATGCACCTGTTATTCGCCTTCGATATACCATTGCTGCAATCACTCGCTTATTCTTTCAAAGCGCGAGACGCCGTCGTTCTTTTTTTCTTTCTTTTTTTTTTCCTTTTTATTTTTTTTTTCTTTTCTTTTTTTTTTTTTCTTTTTTTCTTTATTTCTTCCTTTACCTCGTTTCCGCGAGAACGGTCGCACCTGAACGCGAGAAATATTCCATTTTATACTTTAATAAATTCCGATAAATGATATTGCTCGTCGAATCGGATGCATGTGTGTACTATTTGCGAAAATTGGATGAAAATTAAGTTTATACATTGTCTGATTTATGGGAAAATGTTCCAGCGTAGGTTGAGTCGTTGATCAGAATCTACGTTTGTATATCCTTATGCGTTGAATTTAGCGAAAACAAGGGCGTGAATGCAAGAATAACGAAAATTGAATTTCCGATAAAGAGGGGTTATCCATTTCGCTTTTAACCGTCAATCCTGAAGCGTAGCACTTTTGTGCTTCCCGCGTATAAACAATATTAAACGTCGCGGACGATACAAGTGCTTTTGTGTATGTTTATGTGTGTCACTACGTACACGTACGTATTTCTACGTCAGAAACCGTTTCCACCGTTTTACGCTTTGAACGAAATTGTCCTCGATGGTGGAGGTGCGCGGTGTGCCATCTGCGTCTACAAGAGTAATTACGTTTTGCGATCGTACTTCCGTGTATTCCGACGTTAAAGCCCGCGCGTATTTGCGCATTACGGCGATGCAGTAACGTACAAAATGAAACCGAGCGAAATTTTGTCCTCAAAAAGTAAGTAAAATAAACTGTATGTACGAGCGATAATCGAAATGGAGAATTACTTGGGGAACATATAATAGAAAGAGAGTTTCCAAAAAAAAAAAAAAAAAAAAAAAAAAAAAAGAAAGAAAGAAATGTCCATTTGAGCAATATATCTACATATTATATAGTGGCCACGTTTACGCGAAAAGCGGTTCGACGAGACTCGCGATCGTCCCCTATCTCCTGACTCAGCTCGTGTAGCGCACGCTGCTAGAAAAATGACGGCGATTGAATTTCAAATCTGGACCCACGATCGGACGACTTTTCCCGATCGTTTGATCTGGTATTTAAAACAGCCTCTGCTTTCTTGAATCTAGAACGCCATACACCGTAATCTCTCGAGCGTCCGTTTGTGACGATAGAAGAGTACGGTTGTTGGATCGAACGTTCAAATCGATAGATAGATCGATCGTTCGTTCGTTCGTTCGTTCGTTCGTTCGTTCGATCGATCGATCGATCGATCGATCAATCGATCGTTAGTTCGTTCTACCTTTATCGATAATATACTAGCCGAACGTGGTACGTTATATTTTACGTTCGCTCGGGCACACGTACAAGACACGATTCTCTCGTTCTCGTTCCATTGTCGAGAGCAACGCGAGAATCTATGTATATGTATAACCTCTGATTTTCATGGCTCGCGACGAAAGAAACGCGTTGTTACGAACGTTTTGTTTTCGGCTTTCCGTTCCACTTTTTGTTCCGCCCACACGTCGTCCGATCGAATCCGTAGGAGCCACTGAATGAATACGAATTATCGTATTAGAATTTGAGCCTTTCTCGAAATTCGTTATTTATTCTGGCACAAACGATAAGCTCGTATTGATTTCGAATTTGCGTTGATTCTCAATAATAAATACGTTTATGTATTACCATATATGTATATACACGTTAGATACGTATCGCGTATGAATAATATCAAAAAATGATTTCTTTACGTTTACACGATTGAGTTAATCAAGCAAAACTTTTAACCAAAAAGGTTAGGACCATTCAGAGTTAACAGACTTTGAATCATTCTCTTGAACAAAATTTAATCCTAAAAAGGTGAGAGAAAAATTTTGCGACGGTGATAATATTAAAAGAGTAACCGAAATCAAGGAGATCCATAGGATTCCTCCTTTTCTATCGCCCATCGTTTCTTTGTTAAAGGGACTCTGTAAAAGAAAAAAATGAAAAAAAAAAAAAAAAAATATATCATTCCCACTCATTCCCTCCCCTTCCTTTCTTTTTGGGCTCTTCGTCTCAACTTCGAGTAAACGTTCCTAATGCGGCAATGAATTCGTATTTGTCCAGGACGTTGAAGGTGTCTGGAGGTGAGACGAGGAAATAGAAAGAGAAAGAGAAATAGAGAGAGAGAGAGAGAGAGAGAGAGAGAGAGGTGGTGAGATGAAGAGAGAAAAAAAATGAAAGAGAAAGAGACGAAGAAGGAGGTGGAAAGGCAGTCGGGAAATTCACGTGCAAACGAGACGTACACCCTAACTCGCTTAATTTCGGGTGAAGAACGAGCGCTCCTCGTTCTCTGCGAGCTTTTCTACGCGTACACGAATTTTACCTTTAGAACTCCCTCTCACTCTCGCTCTTTACCTATTTCGAGCGCACACTCGAATGATTCTCCCTCTTTCGCCTCCTTCTCATCCTCTTTCACTCTCTCTGTCTCTCTCCCTCTCTCTGTTTGTCTGTCTATCTGTCTATTTATCTCTCTCTCTCTCTCTCTCTCTCTCTCTCTCTCTTTCTTTTCTCTCTCTTTCTCCCTTTTTTGGATTCTCGCATTCTCGTTTCAACTCCTTTAGTTCACTGAAATTTTTTTCGAAAAAAGACGAGAATTATCCTAACGAATTCCCCTGTTAGCCGACAATGTTGTAATGTAGTCTCCACTATCCGTTTTGCGATGTCGTTTCCCCCATGTCTTCGTAGAATTTTTATTCTGCCGTTCAAGTGCAACGAAAATAATCGTATAACGATTTAGCGAAATGACTATTCTTAATTTTTTTTTTTTTTTTTTTCCTAAGATTTGATTAACAAATAATTGACTGACATTTGATCCATTATTTTTTTCTCGTTTCAGGTAAGTACGAACATTCTGCCCGTTCTGCTGTTCGTCGCGACATCATTTTTTGACATCTTCAAAATGTTCCTTCCCGTGAGAAAAAGGGATAAAAACAAAAAAAAAAAAAAAGAAAAAAAAGTAAGAAACACAAGGAAACAAATCGACGATCAAACGATAAGTAAAAATATCTTCTCTATTGTAATCTAATTTCATAAGTTATTATCTTTCCTTAGGCATCGTAATCCTTAACTCGATAAAAGACATATTTTTCAATCACTCTGAATAATAAAAATTTTCATTTGTTTAGAAAAAGAAACTATGAGATATTATCTTCGTAATAAAACGTGTAAGTAGTTTGACGATCTAGTTTTCGTAGTAGCGTTGGACTACTCGTTTGTACGGGACGATTTGCGAGGTGCGAAATTCGTGCTATTGCACTAACACGAGGACGACTAAATTGCTCGCTTAATTGTAATTCTAAAGCTCGGGGCCAGCGATGCGTGATACATTTTTAATACTGCAGGACATCAATCCCGCATTAGCGCGGAAATATCCTACCGCCTGGCGCGCTTCGTGATTCGTAGGAAAAAAATATTGGTGTGAGGAAGTGTGAGAAAAAGGGGGTTGGGAAGTATACTTTCGAAGATCTAGAATTGCGCGACACGTAACGACCTTTCCCGAGACCTTCTTCTTACCGTTTCACTCTCGTGCCCCACAGGGGTGCTTTCAAAACGAGGACATTAACTTTACGGTTTCTAGATTGCGCAAGAAAGAAATGAAAAGCCGAGCTTTCTCTCTCTCCCTCTCTCTCTCTCTCTTTCTTTCTCTCTCTTTCTTTTACTGACAGTCTTCTTTTTTCGTTTATTTTCCGTCCTTATTTCGAAAAGACGCTCTCTTTGAAGACGTTTCAAAGGAAAAGAAAGAGAGAGAGAGAGAGAGAGAGAGAGAAAGAGAGAGAGAGAGAGAGAGAGAGAGAGCATGAAGGGAAGCGACGCGTCGTCGGGCGACTTCGAAACTTTTGTGAATTCCCAGCGATATAGGAAAGAAATAATCAAGCGTTGTTATACTCTTGGCCGCGTGAGCTTTCTGAATTCTTGAGAAAAAACATGAGAAAGGAAAAATACAGCTTGAATGTTTCTAGAAGAAGAAAGAGCATTTCTTTTTTTATTTATTTTATTTTTTTTTTTTTTTTCCTTTTTTTTTCTCTCCTTTCCTTCGTTCCTTACCTTTCGTACCACTTATTATTTTTATATATATGGTAAATTTAAACAACGAAAAAGAATTGATTCAGACTTTATATTCTAACGATTTACATTTGACTATTTCTTTTGACTATTTGTTTCTCTTGAGAGATATTCTAATGATGGAAAATGAGGATCGATGAGAAAGCCATCGTTCATGATTATCCTTGATATAATCCTAACGCATCTTATTTTTCCTCAGATTTACATTATATGGATGGAATAGTTTAAAGCTTGCACAAGGATATTTGAAAATATATTATAGGGCTATTTAAGAAATAGGATATAAGCCTATCGAAATAGAGAAGCATTATGAAGGTGAATAAATATGTATGCGTACATACTACGAAGGGTTTAGAGGGATGAGGTTTAGAGGGATGAGGTTCAGAGGGATGAGGTTCAGAGGGTCGAGGGGGCTCTCTTGGAAGATAAAGGGCAACCGAGAAGTAAGAATTCGATTATCTCGACGGATGCTCGAACTTCTCTCGGATTTCCTGGTGCGGATAATGGAGCACTCTTTGAAGAAAGCTTTCGCGCGCGAACGAGATACGCTCTAGCTTACCCCTCTCTCTTCTTTCTCTCTCTCTCTCTCTCTCTATCTCTCTCTCTCTCTTCATCCTTCTCCCTTTTTCCGCGCGAGAATTCAAAGCTTTTGGTGAACGGTGGAGGATAAAGCGATAGAGAGGAGAGAAGAGAAGGAGGAAGCAAATGCAAGAGGGCTAGATAGGCAGGGGAGAACAACGGTAAAAGGAACGAACAATACCCGAAATTTTAGTAGAAAGTGGAAAAAGAGAAAGAGAGAGAAAGGCAAAGGGTGAAAGAGAGAGAGAGAGAGAGAGAGAGAGAGAAGAGAATGAAAGGAAAGGGAGTAAGCGAGATGGATGACTGTGTCTTTACACGCGAAACGAGTAGACGGAATTTCAAGGGGTGGGACACATTTGACGGATCTTCTATGGCTTTTGCCTTTTCCACAAATACGCCTTTTAATGTACGCTAAATATTTGTGGTCCTTTCATTGTGCATAAGTCCGTAAAAGAGACAAGGAACAAAGAACGTGAGTGCTGCCGTCAACCAAATGTGCTCCCATTACGACCGAAGATTATTTTTTTTTCTTTTTTTCTTCTTTTTTTTCTTTTTTATTTTTTTTTTTTTTTTTTTTTATCTTTCGTCTTTTCGGATGTACGTTTTTGAATTTACGTTTTGAAACGAGAAAAAGATCGACGTATGAGCTAAAGATGCAAATTTATCGAACGATTATCCTTTCACTTTTTGCCCTTATCCGATACGATGCTTAGAATTTGCAACAAGTTTAACGATTCTCGTATCTTATATATATATATATATATATATATATATATATATATATATATATATGTATATATATGTATATACATACGAGTATATCAATGTGTGCGTAAGAAAAAGAAAAGTTTTTCGGTTTCGATCCTATACGCAGCACGATCTTCTCGTGCGAGCATCGATCAGTCCATCCATCACATCGTATCTTTTTGTCGGCGATCGGCAGACCGATGTAAGAAGACTTAATCCACCTCACGTAGGGAGGTATCGTCATTCGTTAAAAGATGTTTTATACTCCTCGCTGTCTCCGACTTTTTACGCCATCGTCGTCGAAACTTGTCTCGTTGAGGAGTTAACGGTTTGAATGAGTTTCGGCAGAAGCGTAAAATATCATAAAAGTAAAATTGACGTAAAATAATATTGACGTTATTGGATTCGATTAAATTGTTGTATTAATAAAGTCTGAAAGAAGAAAAGGAAAAAAAAGAAAAAAAGAAAAAAAGAGAAAAAAAAAAACAAAAGGGAAAAGGAAAAGAAATAGAAACATAAAGTACCGTCGTAAAGTATCGTAGAAAGCTCTTTTTTATTTGATTTGATTTTGCACGTAAAACAAAAGTTAAAAAAGAATAGCGATAGTAATCGAATCAAATAAAATCAAGGATGCATTTTTTTTGAGCTAGGTCAACGATAGAGAAACGGAGTTTTAGCAGTGCGTAACGGTTCTGTGTTTCTGAATTCCAATAGAGGAAGAGAGGTAAATTGAAAAGCTGCCGATAGTCGGAATCGGTCTTTCTCCTCGCGTAGGTATCCCTTTTCTCTCTATCTATCTCCCTCTCTTTCTCTCTCTCTCTCTCCCTGTCTTTCTCTCTGCAACACGTACACGATACACAAACGTACGCACACACTGTAGTTGGGTGGCACTACATTGTTGGCTTAACTGCTCGTGGAAAATTGGGTGGGCAAAGCTTTGACAGGTTGTTTGGTAAACACGGTTCGCGTTTGCGTGCAAACTATATAGGCTGCAGCAGTGGCAGCACCGACGACAGTGGTGGCAGCGAAGCCTATCCCTACTTGTGATTTGCCAGTGCTCCCTTTCAGCTCGTGTTACCATAGAAAATAGCCCCATTACGCTACCGGTTTCATGTGCTATTGCCGACAACTCCGAACGTATTCCTTTGCCATAGCGAGAACAAGAAAATTTGAGAGATCCTCGTAGAACGAAACTAGCAGAAGATCTTTTTATTCTGAACTTCTCTATGAAAAAGAATTCTTCTTTCTTTCTTCTTTCATTCTCGTCTAAGTTCATCGAAGAAAAACAAGAGAACCGGTGCTCAGAGGAAACCACGTGGAATATTGCCAACTTTGTGCACGGCCGACGATCGTAGAAATTTACACGTTCGCGCCTCATTATGCGAACGGAGCCAGTTCTCTCTCTCTCTCTCTCTCTCTCTCTCTCTCTCTTTCTCTTTCTCTCTCTTTTTCTTTTTGTCTTCCTTTTTTATCTACTTTCCGAGTTACCAAGCGGACCGGAGCAATGTAACACCCTCGGTCCGTTCGTTTTTTATTCTTGGCTCGAAGTACCACCTTCCTTGCCTCCTGTCCGCGCCTTACGTGCCTTCCAAGTTTCTGCTTCAGTTTGGCACCGGAGGAGAGAAATTGGATGGCTGCAAGTTAGTCGAGGTTGAATTTTTGGAACAATAGAATCCGCCATGCGAAGGTGAACGTGTAAGTGTCCCCCATGGAGACCTAAGCCTCTGAAGACGATACGACGGTAAAAGGTTTGAGGAGAAGGTGAAGAGATAAGAAAAAAAAAAAAAAAAAAAAGATCGAAGGAAGGTCGAGTATATCGACGTGCCGTCGCGTTTGACCATCTTAAAAGGTCCTCTTTTCCTTCGAAACCTTCTTCTTTCCTTTTTCGATTCTATTTCTTTTCCTTTTATTTCTCTTGTATCTTCGACAAGAAGCCATCGTAGAATGGCATTTTCTACTTTACAATTCCTTTATCCTTTACAGTCTCTTTAATTTTATCTTTTGCCTTACATCATCGTAAATATCTTATATATACGTTTCGATGAGAATTATTTCATTATTTCGATAACTGACAATTATGGAATCTTCAATGTCGATCAATGAAAAAAGAAAAAAAAGACAAAGAAAAAAAAAAAAAGAGGATTTATTTTTCAATTGAAAATTGAATTCTAACAATGAAATTCCAAGAATCCTTTTCTTCTTTCCTATCAATGATACTCTCGGATTCTTTTGACAGTTTATCGATTATACCTACCTGTAAAAACAACGTTCACCGATCGGCATGAAGTGTAAATTTAGAAATTGTCGTGACGCGGCTACGTAAAAAGATAATGCAAATCGATTGGTCGAGCTGTCTCGATGTTGGCTACCAACGGAGGTTCTAGTTATAGACTGAAATCAAAGTTCAATTAACTTTTCTGACGGCGAACAATCGGTGGCTGATGAAGCGGCCTACACGACGATCACGAATCGAAATTTCTGATAGGAACACACCGTTCTATTAATGTGTCCCCGCACGTACGTGCATCTACACATAGAACATATAGTACTAGGAACATAGGATATAGATCTATATATGTGCGTGTGTGTGTGTGTGTATAGGAAGATCCATAGGTTCACGAACAGGACAATGTATTTTTTTTTGTTTCTTTTTTTTTTTTCTTTTTTTTTTTTTTTTTTATTTTCACGGTGCGATGCGTTTGAAACTATGGATTAAAAAGAAAAAAAAAAAAAGAAGAAAAAAGAAAGGAAGAAAAAGAGAAAAAAATACTCGTTTGCTTTTATTCGTTCATAAGACAATTACATATCTACGAATTTGTATGCTAATGCGTTTCAACATAAAAATATAAATTATTATATTAATTGTATATTTTTCTCAGATCTATTTCAAATTGAATTTCTCAAACTAAATGATTCGATTTTTCTTCCTTGCGTTTGCAAGATTTATGATCTAAACATATACATAGATACATAGGTAATTACGTGGTTATGTGTTATTTTAAGTTTTCATCATGGTAAAACGGTAAATTTTGTGCTAGTCGTGCGAACGACATTATCGCGAGCAGTCGAGCGATAAGATAGATTCAAAGGGCCGTAAGTTTCTTCGGCGGTAACGCGTACGATGGAGGACGAGAGATTTTAGGAAAGAGAGACAGAGAGACAGAGAGACAGAGAGAGAGAGAGAACGGTTCTCTATTCTTTTGTCGTAGGCCCGGTGACAAACGCCCTGGCGTTAAGTTAAGAGGGGCTTACGAGAAACATAACAAGCATCCTTGTTTCGTGGTAATTACGTGGGTTGCTATGGTCGTTAGACAAAATTAATTAGAAACTATGTTTCTCTTACGGTCGGCTACATTATAAAAGAATCCGATGGATTTAATAACTTAACATATTTTCTTTTTTTTTTTTTTGTTTTTTTTTTTCTAGACAACGAAAGCTTACGAATTCAAATGGAATATTTCCTTGCTTTTGAAAAGATTTTAGTTTGATTTTGAAATACACGGATTGTGCTATTCTTTAGATATCGAAGAAACGATTCGTTTCAACGAAATTCCTTAGAAATATTCAACCTTCCCTCCCCCCTTACTCCCATCCTGTTAACCACCACTACCACCTCAAGTCGAGAAAATGTCTTCGAAGCGAGAACGGAGAAACGAGGGATGTTGGAAGAACGATACCGTTAGAAGTAAAAACCGTAGGAGCACTGAAAATAGTCGTTAAAGTCGCGTCGTAAATTATGCAAGCATACCCGTCGGCTTTTCCACTCAAGATGCTTTCCGTCGTTGCTAGAATTCCATGGAAGAACATAGCAACGAGGGGATGTGTTCACGGACCGTTACGTCGCGATTACGTGCCACTTTGAACGCAGACAATACGTATTCTCTTCTCTCTGCTATGATTCGGTAGAGACATGGGAAAAGGTATAAATTCTCGTACAATTATTGTGTATAGTAATCGAGGATTTTAGAAAGCGAAGGACGACGATCGAATAGTACATAAACGTTGTTCACCTGCATATATATATATGTGTATATATGTACGAAAAATAATTTTATAACACAAGAGGCACTTTTTCGAGCTACCTACTACGACGTCATTCCAAAAGAGCGAAAATGACGATAATAATTTACTCGACAGCTTCGAAGTATATCCTTACGATAAATGCAATTCTTATCTTCAAGCGGACGCATGCTATGGCCATAATCGTAAAAGGAAATAATAAGTGTCGATAGTAGAAGGATATATACGCGTTCGTTGTAATCACGCGATTCACGAAGTAGCACGAGAATAAAGCCAGTCGTTCGGAGATAAACGTCTCGCACACGCAGCCTTAATATTCGAAGCTTTACGTTGCATATAATTTTGAAAGGAAAATTCCGGAAGGGAAGAGAGATCGTGCCTTCGACATTGTCTCGATTCTACCATAAGCTCGAGACACGACAAGGGCGGTGGCTGAGGGCGAGGGGCGGGGAAAGGGGGCTGTGGGAGAGAGTGGGAGACTGGAGCACGACCAAGAGAAAGAGGTAGGAGGGAGATTCAGTGGAAAAAGAGGAGAGAGTCTTTTGACATCGTCGACGATAATTTAAAGACCGTGCTCGAGATTGATCTTCCTCGTTCAGGTTCGTAGAAAATTTAAAAGGGGTGAGGATGAGGGAGGGACGAGGATTTATAATGTTAGAGAAATTCGAAGCATCCTGTTTATATACGTATCTACCTTATTTTCCATCTTATTGAATAGGGCATTATAATAATGGCGTGAGCTCCGTAATTATCGATTTTTATATCGAACATAGAAAATATTGTACTCATGAATGATTGTTATCGAAGCTTCTATTAATTTGATATTCCGGTCGGCGGATATGGTAAGAAAAATCGTAAGAAAATTCGACTCATTGTGTCCCACTGGTTTTGCATTCACCTCGTGATCGTCACTGGCGTCACGTCGATCCACTCGTAGAGAATATCACGTGTTTTTCAACTTTCCCACCCAGCTTCTATCAAAATGCGTATATTCAACCTTGTCAAGGATCTTCTTATTTTGTTGAATCCCGTACAGACTTCGCAATGCACGTATAATAAAAACGACAAAATTTTATTTGGAATTTTTTATGACAATGATATTCCATTCATCATTTCTCGACTTTATACTTGAAGGATTTATTTCAACATAATTTTATCCTAACTCGAACTACTTACATTCATTTCAGAAATATATTATCAATTCGTGAAATATTTTGAATGGCACACGATCCAAGAAATATTTACGATTGAACGGCCTTTTTCGTTCTTATTTTTTTTTCTTTTTTTTTTTTTTTTTTTTTTTTTTTTTTTTTCTTTTTTGTTTCCTTTTATATTAAAAATTTATATACAAAGTGCGAGAGATCGTGTGCTTAACATAAGAGAATTTGTTTTCCTCGGGATTTCTGATCCCAAATTGGTGATAGGGGGAAAAAAAAAAAAGAATATAAGCGTATGAAAGAGAGAAGAGCATGTGGGATGGGGTCCGGGGGGGGGGGGGAAGAGGTAAGAGGAAGAAGAAAGGTAAAAGGAGGACAAGTACGAACGAGTCTGGCTTTAAAATATGACGTTAAATATTCAGGCCCCTGTCCTCCACAGTGCTACCGAGTGTACTTGACGCCAAGGTGTAGAGCGTTTAAACAGCGCAAAATCTTCGTTAGGAAAGTTTTGAGTTCGCTTAGAGAGGAGAGTTTTTCCGAAATAATTCGATGAGCTGTTGATTTTAAAAGATCAATGTACCCTTTTTCTGATTGTCACTTAACATTTGAATCACGATTAATTCAAACATGCTCTTCATCGGGATCGTTTTTCGATCTCTTAACTGGATACCGTAGAAAAGGAGACGATACTCGAGAAAAAGAGACGAAGTGTGATAGGGAATGAGAGATACAAAAAAGGACGAAGCTCACGAAACGGTGCTTTTCGGTTAACCGCAAACTCGAAACCGTTACCGACAATAGACAACGAGCTCGCTTAGCAGATCTATTCTTCTCTTTTCTCCTTTCTTTTCTTTTATTTTTCGCTCTCCCATGTCCTCGGGTATCGTCCACAGAACTTTTTCTTTTTCACTGACGAGCTTAGGTACCATCGAGCCGCGCATCCTACATCGTATTCGTGCACGTGGTTTCACAAAAATGCGCTACGAAAAGGTCGGAAAACGAAGCGTCGAAGGATGTAGTACCTTTGCAACACGAGAGATCGCTTAACTGAAATCGCTGGTAATCAGGAATTCCTTTCTACGTCCTCCGAGTATTTACCAACTCGGAAAACGATATTCCACCTGAAAAAGATGAGAAACTATTTCCAATAGTTCAGACAATTTTAATCTTCCTTAAGATAGATGGTAATTCATTAGTAAGACGAAAATGAGCTTTTTCCGAAAATACGATTAGGACAAAAATTTCCAAGAGGAGGATTGTAGGAATAAGAGATTTTCGTCTACCGACGAGAAAAGTTGGCTCAATAGGTCCTAGTATAAGGTACCCGGAAGAAACAGCACGAATGCTCGTTACCATTCCATCCAAGCGGGTTGATGAATAATTAGAGCACTGGGTACGCGCCAGCACGCGCTGCACGAAGTTGTTGTTACGGTACCCAAAGTTTGTAATTGATTTTGGACGGCGTGGCTCCAGTCGGCGTGACAAATTAAAATCACCGCTTCCGCGGTTCGTGATAATAGAGTTATTATGTCTCTGGGCTGCTGCAATCCCACCCTGATGCGCGGAATGGCGCATCGCTCTCTTCAATCTACTACCTTACTATCTGGTCTCTACTATGATGTACCACAGAGCTGCCATATTTTGAAATTTTCCAACGGAGATCAGAGCTACGCTGATTTATTTTAGTTACCAACTGATCACAATTCCATTTTATCCACTCTCCGAATCGCTGTATCAGTTGATACAGTATATACACTTTTCTCTCTTTCTTTGCGGAAACAAATATGTGTTTTCTCTCTCTCTCTCTCTCTCTCTCTCTCTCTCTCTCTCTCTCTCTTCTTCAGAAACAGAGTTTGTCCACGATGGAAAAATAAATTTCGATGTTAATCATCTCAACCGACTCTTGAGTTAATCTCTTAACAGAGGATATAACGTGAAATGGAGACCGTAAAATCGATTGATCGAATTTTGTAATTTAAACTTTCCATTTCTCTCGACTATCTCGTAGTATTCCATCGATAATCGTTCGACGATACTTATCGTTTTGGATTATCAGATTCTATCACGGCATACCGAGGAAATTATTTGCGATTATCGATGCGTTATAGGAGAGGCATTAATTCTCGCCATTCTACCCCACCTACGGAAGGATTCAAGCGGATCTATCTCGACGTGTCCGCATTTCAGAGAGGTGCCATATTCACCTCCATGGAATCCTATAATACTACACGTCGAAGTAGATTCCTACGTCTATCTTCGGGAATTAGAAATGACTCTAGGATTGATTTATTTGTATTTAAGATCGATAATAAAGATCTATAAGGACTGATGGTTCTCTTATAGTAGAAAATCGATCGATTTTTTTTTTCTTTTTTTTTTTTTTTTTTTTTTTTTTTTTTTATTAAGAACGTTGAATATTCGACGATAGTAAAGGCACGATCATCAGAAGACAATAGATACTTACTTAAATCGTAGGTTTCAATACCTCCGGCATTTTCTAGTACGACGACTTCGTGCAAATAGTCACCGATACACGTTTATCGAGCGTGCATCTAATACATCCAAATATGAGAGAACATCGATGTGTATCGACGCGTATCACGCATACAAATGCGCGTCGCTTCGTGTGCTCGAGATAATGGCATATAATTATAGGCGGGGTGGTTCGTGTTCTAAGCCAACAATTTTCGTTCGTTGCCTTAGACGGCCCACTCTCGTGTACCAACGATTACGTTTACAATGCGATTTTGTACGTGTATGAACGAAATGGACTCAGTAGTAGGTGGATATTTTTTTGCTATTGGCTCGATAAAAAGCAACCTGCTCGAGAGATGATATTCGATGTAAATGATAATTCATCCTTTTAACAGAATAGTTTCAAGTTAACGTTTTATCGAGTACTTATCAATGTGTCTTACGTGTCGTAAACGAGTGGAACGATCTCAATAGAATCTATCTATTTCTCGAAGAGTGGAAAACTTTTCAGTTTTGTCGAGGAGTCAAAGTGGAGTGAGATAGAGGAAGGGAGAACTGGGAGGAATAAGTAGGAAGAGAAGAGAGAGAGAGAGAGAGAGAGAGAGAGAGAGAGGAATAGAAAAGAGTAGAAACAGGGAAGAAGAAAACGGGACGTGGTGCTAGAAGTTTTGTGCCCCCGGCCGGCAGCATCGTCGAAACGAAGGCGCCTTCGTGAAAAGCCTTGAGAGACCGGAAGTCGCGACAAAGAGTAACTTCTATCGTTGGCTAGCTAGTGGTGTATACACGCCACTCTTTTTTTCGTTATTATTAATGAGACTCTCTTCCGAAAATTAATGACGCGCATCTCGTGGTAAGTGGAAAGCTTCGCGAAGATGAGAACACCCCCCGACCCCGTCCCCTTCCATCACGGCCTCATATAATATACGTATGTGTATAGTACATGTTAGAGAAAATAGGGAAGAAGATAGATTACTTCTTGAATCGGTGATCATTCAAATGCTCGACGATTATATAAATGTTCGAGAAAGGAATGATTTTCGTTTGATATTAAAATTAAAGAATGATCGTAAAGAAAACGTATATAACACTTTCTAGTATTTTATATTAGTATTGTACTCGTTCTAGAAATTTTGTCTCCTAATTTTACGTATATAAAATACTTCTTATCTGACCTTATTACCTCAATTCTACGACGAAACTAACTGAATTACAATGGCAAGACATTGCTCTTCCCTGTCCTAAACTTATCCGTAATGTTATCTAGAAGATATTCGTTATCTCTTCTATTTTTCCTTGTTTTTTTTTTCTTTTTTTCTTTTTTTCTTTTTTTCTTTTTCCTTTCTTAAACGAAATATCACGACGAATTTAGTTCTCGAGTTTCCATAGAATTACAATTGAAAACGTTCCTCCTCTTTTCATATCGAACGAATCTTTTTTTTTTTTTTATCTATCGAAGATAAAATTTTTCTCACTTTCTTAACTTCTATACATTTTTCAGATTCCTCTTTATTTTCTTTTATTAGTAGAATATCTTGCATGCATGTATGTTATGTACGTATGTATGCATATATGTACGTCAGTTAGATCGTGACAACTTCATCTCATACGCGTTATATTTCAATTTGTCCGGAGAATCGTCCTGACAAATATTGCGAATACTTCCCGTTTCCTTCTTTAATCTTACTTTTTTCGCTCCCTTTTCCATCTCTCTCTTTCCCTCTCTCTTCACTCTCTTTCTCTCTCTCTCTCTCTCTTTTTCTCTGTCTATCTCTCTTCCTTTGTATACTCACGTTCTCGAGCTTTTCCGTTCAAACGAAATTATTCGAGAAAACGAGAGAAAGAAGGAGGAGGACAGGAAGAATGTAGCATCTACTCAGCTTGCTAGACGCTCTTATTGTTTTAAAGCGGACAGGTTTATTTACTGCCCGAATAACCACGGAAAGCGCAGCGCACGCGCTCTATCAAATTGTTTGCCACTCAAACTCCACCGTGCATTTCATTCTTTTTACTACTACTTTTCCATATACATTATACATGCATACTAAGATATGTATATGTCTCCACTTTCGTGTGTACGCGAAATTTTTATTTCCACCGAGATTTATCTCGCTGATCACGAACGAGTACGAGCTTTGTGCATCGTGCCGAGCTTTATCAAGAGGATCCACCTGCGAGAGGATACGGAGGATCTTAAACGTCATCCGGAAACGAGTAGTCCTTGACATTATTCGAATTTCAAATAACCTCTTTACTTTTAATCTTATTCAACGATCGTTTTTCTGCAAAATGAAAATAAATTATTCTTGAAAGTTTAATCGAATTCTGATGTAAAGATACGTTTGTACTAACAACCGAAGCGCCATAAATCGAATATAAAACAAAGAAATCTATCCCGTTGTGTTCGAGAGAGCAAAAAGAAAGGGGAAAAAAAAAAAAAAAAAAAAAAAAGACAAAAAACCATTCGTAAAAATGAAATTGAAATACTATAATAAAAACGAAATCTCTCCGCGTGCTGTCACGTTACCATTATCTTTGGGAAAACTCTTGTAATCTATACGAGTAAAAAAGTAGGTACGAGAAGAGAAAGTGCTTCCAGGGAAGACTTTTTCTTTTTCTTATAGAGTCGTCGCGGTTCCTTCATGAAACTTTTTTATTTATGGAATTCTTGCGAAGAGATATCATTTCCCGTTGTCTACCACCCATCGAGTTTATTTTTCTTGGTTATTTTTACATTGGAAAATTTTTTAGAAACGTTCCTACTCATTATAATTGCTTTTAGGACAATCGTATTTCAATGTGAAAAATATTACTGATTTTATTCGTTTAATTATCGTGAAAACTGATATCGTAAGATTTTTCATGTTGAAAGGAAAACAAAACAATTTGTAATAATAAAATATTTATTGAATGGACTTTTTAACGTATGAAATTATTGATTTAATTTAGATCAAAATCATTAGAAATTAAATTTTTGTTAGAATAGAAAAATATGTACGTTCGTTTGTTGTATATGTTTCGATTTATCGCATTCGTTGAATAGTATATCATTTTGTCCAGTCATAGGTCAATACTTTTTCCATCTCAATTATTTGTTATTCAAGACACGTAAGAATTTGAAATATCCATCGAAGCGCATCTCTGTCCCATTTCTAGACCAACCCCTGTTTTACCCCTTTCTACTGCTCGCTGAACGATTCTTCTCCTCTTCGTCGCTTCCTTCTCTCGTTATTTCGCGCACATTTGATCATGCCCTGTTTTATCTGTTATCCCAAGGGATGGAACGATTTCCCATTGTATCTCTCTATCTCTCTCTCTCTCTCTCTCTCTCTCTCTCTCTCTCTCTCTCTCTCTCGCTCGCTCTCATCTAACTTCTATAAAGACCCTCGTTTCTTCTCTACATCACGAACGAGTTCAGTAAGACGACGACACGATGCTGCGAAACGAGGCATTTCGAAAGAGAAGTCTTTTCCACTGGTATTTTCTCCTCGTCATTACGATCCTACGCATTCAATTCTTTTTTCTTTTTTTCTTCTCTTCCCCTTTTTCCTTCTTCCTTCTCGATCAACCCGAATGACTTTGACTCGTAATTCTTAGTCATTTCCTTGCTCTCGCGTTCGATACGATACGTCGATTTCGTGTGACCTTTCCCAGGCGAGATTTTACGCTATAGTTGTCGTTTCTTTTTAAAATAAAAAATTGTCGGAGTGAAATAAAAATACGAAAATGTTCTATAAAAGGATACGTCGGATTTTTTTTTCAAGCCAACGAATTTTATCATTTGTCGTATTTTCCGTGAGAATAGCTTGGGTGGACGTCCAAGAGCTCTCTTTTCTTTCTTACGGATAAGACTTTTTTTCCACGTGGAATCTCGATTACGATCATTAAGATCGCATCGTCGTAATGCATTTTACGTTGCAATATCTCTACGTGAAGGATTTCCTGATCACTTATAAATTCCTTTCACGGTAAATTATTTTCAATGTTCTCACTATTTTACGTTCTTTGCTTCCTCAATGCAATAAGCATCTATCTTTCCCTTTTCCACGACTTATCAACCTTTCGACTTCATCGAGAGAAAAGATATTGGGGTCTTGACAAAGGTTCGTGTTAATTTCTTAACGATTCGTTTTACGAAAGCCAAAGTAAAAGATTTACTAGCTAAACGTAATCTCCTTCTCCAAGCATCTACTTCATTCTGGCAAAGTGCAAGTGCAGCGTATCGTTATAAATTTACCAGAGTTGTAAGTAAGGCAATAAAGTAGTCGTATTTATACGCCATTAGCGAGACTCTTGCGCGTCGTCGTAGTCGTCGTAGTGCTTGTCACGTTGCGGTATGTTCACACTCTCTCATGAGTTTGAGAAAGAGAGAGAGAGAGAGGAGGGGGGTGGAGGTGGAGGGGGAAAGAAAGATAAAGATAGAGAGAGAGAGAGAGAGAGAGAGAGAGAAGGCAAAGTGAGATGAGACCGCACGATTCCGACCTTAAACGAGCTGGAATCGAGCTGCAACGCTTTAGAGACGTTAACCGGAACGAATGCTATCTTGTGGGCCGGCTGTTGCGAGCCGCAGGCAAGACTACTAATCGAAGTTCACGGATCGAGAGCTTCTGGGCCTGCGGCTCGTTCCTTCGTTCTCTGTTATTACGCGAACTTCGAACTATCACCGTTGATCGCCGCTCATTCTCCCTCATCGTTGCCATAGAAGGAAGAAATAAGAAGGACAGAAAGAGAGTTAAACAGGCAGATAAAACATTTTTTTTTTTTTTTTGGTTGGCTTAGATGGGAGATGGTTGGATTTGAGAATAAGATTAAAAATGGATTTGCCGTACTTGTCACGGCAAATGAGATAAAGAGAAACGGAAGGCGAGAAATGCAAAAGATAGAAAACAAGAGATGGAAGAGAGAGTTTAAGCGAGGTATAATAAATTGATCGAAGGTGGTACGGCATGCGGGTAACGCTCGTTCTTAGCTCTATTAGCTGAGAGATGCATGACTCCTTCTCTTTATCGAGAAAAGGAAGACATACTATGTCCCGAGGAGAGCTTCCTTTACCGTTATATAAACCTTCGAGCACGGATAAGAGAGAGGATATCCTTTAAGGATACAGACAACGAAAGAGAAGCAACCTGTGATCTCTTCTCTTTTTTTTCTTTTTACAACGCTCAAAGCAAACGTCTCCTTTACGATCCCTCCTTTTACATCCCGATCATTTTCTTTTTTCTTTCTTTTTTTTTTTTTTTTTTCTTTTCTTCTCTTTTTTTCCTTTTTTTATTTTTATTTTACTTCCTTTCCCTTTATTTCCTTCAAATTCTAACACGTTTCCGATGAATTACTATTACGGAGTGAAAGAAAAAAAAAAAGTCAAGCAAAGAATCCGTCAAGACTCGAACATTAAAGTGAATCTACATGCATACTTTAAGATTAAATTAAATGGATATTTTCAATAAGCAACTTTATCAAACGAATTCATGAGGAATCATTAAATTTCGAATGAGAGCTCGTAGAAAGCTCGAATTAAGAAAGTTTCTTTAGAATGGTGAACGTTAAAAACGATGAAAGGTAAATGAAAAATGAGATAGTCGAACGATCTTGATGCATTGGAAAGAAAATAAATTTGTAACCAAGGAGAAGAAGAGAAAAGAAAAGAAAAGAAGGAAAGATGATTATAGTAATGATTTCGACGGTCATCCTTTTCGCATTTAATCTTTCTTTTGCTTTTCTTTCATTTTTCGGTTATTGTCATTTTTCATGTTCAACCTTTATCCTCGTTGTAAGTTAATTTTTACGATTTCTTATCAAATGGAAAACATTAAGATTATCATACTTTATAATGGCTTCAAGTTTTACTGAACTTTCTTGAGAGAATTTCTTTCGAGACGATGCACGCGTCGTTAGGTTTCCAAGTTATGGAAGAAAAGGACAATTTCTTAGTCTAGATCTCATAAATTCTTTCTTGTTTACGTATAGATAATTCCAATAAAACATCACGACAGCGTGATATTCCTGACATTCAATATTAATATACATCTCGATATCTATCTGGCGAATATATGAATTTTCTCTTTTTTTTTTTTTTTTTTTTTTTTTCGGTCATGCAGATTGTTCGAAATGATTTTGACCGCGATGAAGTATTTCTTCTCGAAGGAATGTTGGTTAAATCCCTTGACTCTACTTCGATTTACATTTTAATATCGGTAAAGACGTAAGCTCGTAACTCTCTCTCTCTCTCCCTCTCTCTCTCCCTCTCTCTCTCTCTCTCTCTCTCTCTCTCTCTCTCTATCTCTTTCTCGTCGCGGAAAATATCACTTCCCGTTATTTCTGCGGAAACATCCGTTCTCTTAATTGACAGGAGAAAGTAATGGTGTCATAATCGTATAATAGAACACGTTGCAAATAGAATAAGAAAGGGATGTATCTTTTCAAAAATGTCAAATCATATTAAAATAATTCGATTCGTAAAGAAAAAGATTAAATATTTAATACTATATTGGGATATCGACAAGATGATAGATAATCAGATCGTTCCTATGATACGAGAAATGTTTTCTTGTCGTAAAAATCAATAGCATAATATTTATCGATATTAATGGAATTCAATTTGTATTCGGTGCGACAGAAAATTGGATAACTTTGTATTTGGTTATTCTATTTTATCTCTTTTTCTTCTCTTTCTATCTTTCATTTTCCCTTCGACGAGACCGATCATCGAAGATAACATAGATATAACTGAACGAGGAAGAAGAGAAAGAGGAAATATCGTTAATCGATCCAAAAGTAGGTATCTTCGTTGAAGATATGGCAGATTCGCCATAGAATGGGATCATTCTCATGTAGGTGGAGGCGTATAATAATCCATTAGTTCGATGCGCTAAATTGAGGGACGCTTTGCTGGAGCGTCAGATCGGGTGGGGGAAACAGAGGTCGCTTTTGCTGGAGGGCGGAAGCTTCAGGAAGGGGAACGAGTCTGCTGGAGGAGGAGGAGGAGGAGGAAGAGAGAGAGAGAGAGAGAGAGAGAGAGAGAGAGAGAGAGAGAGAGAGAGAGAGAGAGAGAGTTGGCTGACTGAGTTTGAAGTTGAGTCGCGCTCTTCCTACCGTTTCCTATCTTCCTCTCTCATGTCCCTTTCTCTCTTTACATCTACACGCTTACGTTCCTTCATTCCTCGACATTGAAGCTATATAGCAACGTGCATGCATAAGACTGATATCTATAGAAGAGAAGGGTACATTCTACCAAGCAAGGCGGACAATTAATTTGCGAGTCAGGGTTCTGCGGTCCGTTCCTCTGTCCGTCCATTTAAGATTGATTAAGAGTCTTCCGAAATCGGGACCCTCCTATAACTCCGTGGCTACAGCATGAGTTCTGCACTGATCCTTCAAGCTTCTCCTTTCCTTCCATTATAGGTATCTACTCGTCCGCTTGCCCGTCAGAACTCGTAGAGAAGCCACGTTCAATCTAGTCGACCTACTATCTATACGGATATTGTCTTTGTCTGACGATACACCGTGTTCTCTGAGAATAATTTAGTTGTTCTCTATCTCTCTCTATCTCTCTCTCTCTCTCTCTCTCTCTCTCTCTCTCTCTCTCTCTCTCTCTCTATTTATATATATATATATATATATATATATATATATATATATATATATATATCTGTATCTCTCTCTTCCTCTCTGTCTCTATCTCTTTTGGCAATAAAGATATAATCGAGGGAGCCGATGTCACGAGTATGATTATCGAGAAATCTTAGAGTCGTTTACCGCTCATGATTTTACTCGCTCGACAATTCGTATGCAGAGACGTCGCGCAGGTCATCGAGAATATGCCGGGCACTTAACGCCTCTTCGGCAATGCACGTACGATACTTGCATATGCGTATGCAACGCGTTTCTCTCACTACACATTCTCTTACATCGAGACGAGAGATCTAGGTAATAGGCGGCACGTTTCGCGGTAGGTATTATCCGAGTTGCTGTCCAGTCACGTATATTTCTCTCTTTCTCTCTCCTCTCTCTCTCTCTCTCTCTCTCTCTCTCTCTCTCTCTCTCTCTTTCTCCCTCTCTCGCATGCTACGAGAGCTGAGGGTGGTCGAAGATGAGCGCTCTCGTACACCCTTCCTAATAATTCTGAGCGTGTCTACCTTCATGGTTCCCACTTGCGGAAAATCCTATTTCTCCGCTTGCATCTCCCACGTGGCCTCTCTATTTCTCTATCGAGCTTTGCCTCGAATTTCCACGATATTCGTATATATGTATCTAAAATATATACATATAGTAGATACGTACCGAGCGTTATCTGTTGTATAATTATGACGCATAATTGTAACGGAATATTCTACTGCGAGCTGATCTGTTATGTGCAATAACTAATTGCATACGTTCTCTAACGAAAATGATCCTTCCATCGTATATCTCCAAAGTTTTTTTGTTTATGTAATTAACGTTCCCAATGTTTAGAATTAGATTCCAGCTATCAAATTTCCCTTGCATCATCATCACTCTTGTTCATCTATCATCATCAGTTTATATACAGAAATATCGTAATACCAATATTGTTCTATACCGCTAAGTAAACCACGATAAATCTTCCAATTAAACGATTTGTCTTTTCGCCGAAAGAAAAGCGTACGTTCGTTCTCCTTCTAATAGCACAGGAAGTAGGAGGAATGTAGGGACCTGGAATGTTTGTCCTGTCACGCTTACTCGTTTCATCGCCAGCAACTTCTAATGGACGCTTTCTCAAATTTCAAGTAGACGCGCATCTGGCTTTTCCCGGGAGCACGCGCGCTCGATTTCACCCTCCTTTCATGGTTTAGCCGCAAACAAATTACACGGAGAAGGACGACGATAGCGCCATTTCTATCTCCATTACACCCTCCTCTCTTTCTCTCTTTTTTCTCTCTCTTTTTCTTTCTCTCTCTCTCTCTCTCTCTCTCTCTCTCACTCTCATTCTCTCTTTTTCATTATATTTTCTCTTTCTTTCACATGTTATTTCGAAAGTCTCGAGACTCGTTAGAATCACGAAGGGTGGAAGTAAGAAGAAAGCAAGAGAGAAAGAGAAAGAAAAAAAAAATGGTTGCGTTCTCTCGTTGTATCCTAGACCATATAGAGGCGAGAAGAGGAGCCATTCAAAGCGGGTGTTTCCGTCGCATAAAGAAAATACGTCCCGGGACAGGGTCGCATTCGAAAACGCGCTCCATCGTCGTTCCTCTCGTCGTCCCTTAAGAATCCCGTCATAATACGTTGCTATACTCAGTGCCGTATATCAGAGGATTTCAATGGGCCACCCGTGCCGATGCGACGCGATATTAATTCGGAAATAGGCTTCTATAAATAATGTGAGGGAAAAGATTGCCGAGGTAGAAAAAGCGAGAGATGAGATTTATTTTTGCCCAAAGTCCTTCTCTCTCTCTCTCTCTCTCTCTCTCTGGTCTCTCGTGTCTCTTTTACTTTATGAAATTCAAAGTAATTTTGCGTAACGCAAAACTGAACGTAAACGTTGTATCTATGAATATCGAATTTATCGTCCTGACAAACGCAAACGTATCCATGACCGAGGCCCACTTGGAATTTTCATCTCGATTAACGACCCTTTTACGTTTGCAATTCGTAAACGGGAGTTTACAGTGTAGGAACGTTAATACTCTCTCTTTCTCTCCTTCTCTTTCTCTCTCAATTCGTATACGACTTAATCGGTTGAATCGTCGACTTCGAACTAAGCTAAGGCGATGAATCATCGTTCGTCTCGCTCCATTCGCGCAGCGGCTTGCAACGTCTAAGGACGCAAAATGTTTTCGCTTAGCGACAACTGCGATTGGAAATGGCCCGGAAGGAAAAGGGTGCGCCGCCGGCTTTACGAGACTTTCGTTCCCTTTTCCGAAGTCGAAGTCTATCTCGTCGAAAGCATGAAATCCACTCTCGCCTGTGATTCATAGAGACACGGACCTCGAGTTGTGCGATTTGTCGGAAGGGAACGAAAACGATCGGAAGAGAAAGAGAAAAAGATCGACGATGATGATGAAGAAGAAAGAGAGTAAAAAGAAAAAAAAAAAGAAGAAGAAAAAAAAAAGGGAAAAAAAAAGAAAAAGGGAAGGTAGATTGCTCTTCGAAGGTTCGCCCGTTTGAACGGGAAATGGGTGCGTCCTGGGTATAAAGTTACCTTCGGCTTGCTTTTTGACGTCGCGTGCAGACACTGCCGATTATTAAAACCACCGATGGTGATTATTATTTCCGTAGAAAAGGTTACTCAAATAGCAAGCAATTTTCTTTAATAGGATCGACTTCAAATAACAGCTATTAATATACTGATATCACTGATAGTATTGCATCGTAAAGTATCAAAGTATATGCATACAAAGACGAATAAGATTTTTATCGCAAGTAGGAAAGCAATTCAATCAAAAAGGGTACATAGTGAATGGTACCCCTTCGATAGTCCGCACCGTTGATATTCTAACGTCGATGGACGAACACTTTACTTTAGATTGCTTTTTACAGAGCTAATTTGTTTAGTGACTTTCATAACGAGGTCTCGTAAAACGACGTTCTTCATTTTCGTTCGTAAAACATCCTCCCTGTCGACGACACGTCACTCGCATTTTCTTTCCTTATTTTTTTCTCCTTGCCCACTCATGAAACGTTTACGGACCCAGTCGAAGGCAAATTGTCGCTGACGGCGGCTCTTACAAAATCGCCTCTACGATAACTGGACTGGTTTTCTACGAAACTATCGGCACCTTGTTATCATCGATCGACTATTACGTTTTTTGACGAACTTCTCTTCCGAGAAAACGTTTAGTTTAGTTTCTTTATCACATTGTCAAATTGAGAAAGTCAACACGAAGGTGAACTAAAATATGAGTATTGTTTTAACAGTTCCAACTATATGTTCATGTAATTGTCATTATTATTTCTCAAAATCGATGGTATTACATATACACCTATTCTTATTCAATGGTTCAACTTTTGATCGATCTTTTTTTCGTATTCGTATTCTTTATAAAACATTTGCAAAAATTGCACTAGTTTTTTTTTTTTTTTTTTTTTCTTTTATCAAACGATACCGTTGACATGTAGTTATCTTAGAATGCGTTAAATGCAGAATCACAGGCAATTACATATCGTGAAAATGCGAGCATTACGAATGCTAGCAGTGCTATCAAGCATTGCCACCCGTAACACCGAGCTCCGAAAAGGAAGATAAATGTAAAAAAAAGAAGGGTTCGTACTCGGTCTCGGTGGTTAAAATGCATCAACCTCCTATTCCCCTATCTCCACCTCCCGTTAGTTGTCCTTCCAGCCCTCCATCCCTCTCATGCCGCTGCAGGTATTCTTCACGCCCCACGAAAATTATCGTCCGCCGTAACTTTTACGCGGTGGTGGCGTCGGCCGCGGCGTCGGCAGCAGTGGCGACGGCAGTGGCGACGGCAGTGGCGCTCCGAGAATCCTCCGCGCTTTTGCGTACGATGAAAATTGCACGTCGGTGAGATGGAGATAGAGTGAATAAGCGAGAGAGATAGAGAGAAAGAGAGAGAGAAAGGAGAATGAGTGAGTGAGTGAGCTAGTGAGTGAGAATGATGTACGGATTCGTGGCACGCCGCAAGCAATCCTTGTACCACGCGTCGCGTAACCGGCAATTTCCTTCGGAATTTACTATTTCACGTGCGGTCGTGCAAACGCAACCATCCACGTTTCGGATAAGCTGCCAGCTTACGACTTACCGGGTACTCTTTATACGTATATCTATTCTTTTGGACTTTACTCATGAATGTGGGCGTATGAGAAAAAAAGATCTCTCTCTCTCTCTCTCTTTCTCTCTCTCTCTCTCTCTCTCTCTCTCTCTCTCTCTCTATCTCTTTCCCTCTCTTCAGCGGTTATTCATGAATTATAACGACGGATGAATATTCTTTTCTTCGCGTTTATGAACTTTCGATCTTCCTCGAGCTCCTCTTTTTCTTCATCACACTCTCTCTCTCTCTCTCTCTCTCTCTCTCTCTCTCTCTCTCTCCTTTTTATCTCTCTTTGCACACAGCGATTCTACAAAAGACCGCGCAGGCAATATGTCCCGGCAATTTTGCGCATCCTCGTAATAGAGTTCAATTAAGATCAGAGGTGGTGGCACAACCACCACTACGTTCCAGCCTCCTTCCTGGCAGCCAGCTAACGGCTAATATTCATTACGCCGTTAAATCTCGACCTTTGTCTTCGTCCGTCTTTATTTTCGTACGTCCCTTTTTGCCGCGTTACTAATTGATTTACTTTCTCCGTTCCGACAGCAAGCACAATAACGCTCGGTCGGCTGCAACAGGGTCGTACGACACCCTGATGTTGGCACTTCTACTTCACGCTTCTCTGCGTGTTCCGGTCATTTTGCAGTAGCATCGTACCGTTAGTATATACGTGTCTCTTTTTCTATTACTACATTCTCTTCGTTTTTCTCGTCACCGAACGTATATAAGCGCACTTTTTCCACGATAATTTTCAACGAAAAGTAATTTCTACGACGACGGCCGATGCCTTTCGTCTCGAATAACGTTCAACGTCGTGCGAAATTTTATCAAGAGCGCTTTTGCTCGTTCGCTCGACGAATTTTTTCGGTATAGATCCCGAGATTGCTTTCGTTAAGGTTAATGACACTTGTAAAATTCTGAAGCAAACCATTTCACGATTTCTTCTTTTTCTTTCTTTTTTTCTTTTCTTTTATTTTTTTTTTTTCCTTCTTTTTTTTTATTTTGTTTTTCACATTTCCTTTTTATTTTTCACATAAACGAAGTAATGAAAAGGATTAAACTTCATCGAGTCTCCCTAGTGTAAATACTCTTCGACGGTAATGTCGCATTCAAGGAGAAAGTGGCGGAGAGGAGGAGGAGGAGAAAGAAAGAAAGAAAGAAAGAAAGAAAGAAAGAGAGAGGGAGAAAGAGAAACACGTTCTCGAATTCGACTAGTGACGGTTCCGAACGAGTCACAGCTATTTCCACTTCAGTTCAGAGGACAATAGAACCGGTCGCAAACGAACTGTAGCAGTTCTTGACCTATCTCACATTTGGCTTCGCTCGTGAGAACGCATTGACCTACTGTGCCCATTATGCAGGTCGGCGTGGCGGTACTAATTGAATGAAAAATTGATCGAATTCTAATGACCCCGCGATATGCTGCCGCTGTCGTTGATACCCACCATCGTCTCTCCTATTGCTTGCCGCTGCGTCTGGCATCGGTGGTACGTATAAAGAAGAAGGAGGGTAGAATTGAGCAAAAAATAAGAGAAAGAAAAAAAGAGAAGAAGGTACACGAGCCTTGGAGGAAATCCAAGTGGTGGCTGCGCTTCATGATAGGGTATACTCGGCACAAGAAAGAGATGGAAAAAGACAAAGAGGAGGAGGAGGAGGAGGAGGAGAAGGAAAAAAAATAAATGGAATCCTTACTCCCTTTCTCTTTTTTCCAAGAAGAAAAAGAAAAAGAAAAGGAAAAAAAAACGTGGAGTAACAGTGCGAATAAGAGAGACGAAGGGGGGATGGGAGGGTGGGAGGGAGGGAGAGGGGAAAGGAGTATTTCTGGCCGATCGAATGTACAAAGGAAGCTGTAGTTCTCGAGTCGAATAGCCTTTCGGCTTAATGCCAAATTATTTTCTCCTACCGAAGCACTTTTTGACGCTGCGAGAGCAACGTCAAAGGGTATAGAAGCTAAAGGTACCGTGGAAGTAGAAGGGGTAAGTTGTACGACTTGTAGAGGTACTCGAGGTCGACGTGAGATATGTGCTCAATGACTCGAGCCAGGATGAGGAAGGAGAACGGGCAGAACTTCGACCACTCTCGATCTCGTTCTCTTGAGAAAATAATCGTCTTTGGTAAGGCAGCGTAGCACCCAACTCTGCTTGAGACTCGCTTCTTCTTTTTCTTTCTCGCTCTTCGACCCTCGATAGACGATTGCTGCGTTTTTCGACGATTATTATTATTCTTTCTACCTTCGAGAACGATACGGAGCGATAGTAGTGGCGTTCGATCGATTTACTCGATGAAGTGAAGAGGTAACGCTCAAAAGAGAACTACAAGTGATGGAGAGATCAATCTTCTAAGTTACGACGAAAGAAAGGGAAAAGGAATGGGAGGTTTTAAGGGCAACATCAAACGTTTCCTTTTCTTCCTTCTTTCTTTCCATTTAAAGATATTTTTCATTTCATAAGGCAAACGTTAGTTTGTTCTATATATAATGATCGTGCTGTCGCCTTCGTTCTATTGGCTACCCCTTCGTCATCAAGAGGACTGGTCCTCTCCTTTGTCCTTAATCGTTTAACTCTCCGGTCCCTTTCACTTCATTTCTCTTGATCGATCCAAGTACCTACGTCGATTGTACCTTATAGAATTCTATGAACTACCCGCTTACTTGACCGTACAACGACGCGATTCGTTAACGTAAAAGCGATCATCTGACGGTAATTAAGCGAGCTCCATGGTAATTAGTGATAATTCTTAAGGCGAATAAGCAAGAGAGAGAGAAAGAGAGAGAGAGAGAGAGAGAGAGAGAGATGACTCTCAAATACTTTGTTCTCGATCGTCCGAATTCAAGCTGATCGATCATTAATCCAAACTCGTTAGATCTTAGGTATGGAAAGAGAAAATTACGGGGAGTAATTCAGGAATGTAATTGGATAGACAATATAAAAATAAAAAGGGAACTATTATGAATAGCAACACGTTTGCCTCATATTTCGATTACAAACGATTTACACGACTTCGAAGTTCTTAATAAGTTCTCCAAGAGGGGGGATCGATCGATTTATCGGTTTACTACTATCGAACGGTGAATTTCACAAGCGTAACCATCATCCTCGTAAATCTAGTCTCTTTGATTTAAATGCGCTCGATCTGTCGGCATTCGTTTGGTAGACCGATCGACAGGCACGTATTACTTGGCACGATCGACGACGTCTTGATTGGGAGCCTCGAGCGGCTCGTTCCCCGTACCATATTTATTATCTGAGGAGAACGGAGAATAGCTTCGCGAGAGATTCTCGCGCGTTCGCGATTCGAACGGACGCCCGAACGATTATATTTGGCCAGCTTGGAATTAGCATAATTGAACGTTACCAGGCGGGAGTAACGAATTGACGGAGGATAATGACTTCCTGCCAGAAAAGGAGCACGGCCACGTTGTCGGTTAATTACACTCTTTTCTGCCCGGTCGAACTTGGTACCGTAGCAGTAGCATCACAGTGGCTTTCTCTTTCTCACTCTCTCTCTCTCTCTCTCTCTCTCTCTCTCTCTCTCTCTCTATTTCACGGGCGAGATTCGCTGAGAAGGAAAGGAAGAACTCATGGATAGCCAGAGGAAAAAAATATAGAGAGATAGGAAAAGAACGACTTTCGCTCAGTGTCTCCTACGTTTCATGGGAAGATTAACGAAGCGACTCTACGCGCCGGCTGTGCTCGACTTCGTAGCTATAACGAGCCCCTGTACAGAATAAAGAGATGAAGAGAAAGAGAGATAGCAGTCTGGCAAATAAGCGAGCTTCCAACCTTCTCTAAACGATATCACTGACCTCGCCTCGCGTTGACGAATTAATCGTTGGTATTACTGGCTTCAGTCAACCGATGGATAGCGCTATCAATTGCCGCTGCTGTCGAGATGCGTTCAACGTCGGCGTTATTTTAATCTTTCCATACAGATAATCTCGCTAAAGAATTGAAAGGTGCTTAAAAGATCGCCAAGGCGGTACTTCCGATAACCACATCCAAGGCTCCTGGATCATTTTATCATTAATCGAGAATCGATTCGCTTAATGCAACGATAATGATAATTAGAAAATTTGCGAAAATAACGTTGATTGTAAAGTAAAGCGATAAACCGAGAGTATCGCTTTATATTGTTCGAAAGGAAAATCGAGAGAGATCTATCTTTCTCTTTCTCTCTCTCTCTCTTTCTCTTTCTCTACGACGTGAGGTGCAACGCGCTGACGAATTAATTGCCGGTATTAGCGACTCCGGCAAACTCGAGTATCGCGCTACCGAGCATTAAGTCACGTTTTACGTCGCTCGTAATACCTCTCGCGCCCACCTTCGATGTATATCGATCGCGGAAGCCATGGACCTTCCCTCTCCCCCTTCTCTCAAATCGTTAGCGATATCCGTGGGCTGATACCATTTTCTCTCTCTCTCTCTCTCTCTCTCTCTTTCTCTCTCTCTCTCTCCCTTTCTCTCTCGCTGTATGATTCGTGAACATACTCTTCCGCTACCTACGTGTACGACAACTACGAATCTCCTGCTTTACGTGTGTCTGTACGCGAACTAAATGTGATAGAGAGTACGAGAGCGAGAGAGAGAGAGAGAGAGAGAGAGAGAGAGAGAGAGAAAGAGAGAGAGGGAGATAGGGAGAATTGCAAAGGGTAGTGCACATGCCGTGAGCGGCGGGTATTATGCACGTACAAGTGGCTGATATAATCTCGCCCAATTTGGTAAACATATTAAGTGCAATCTGAATAATGCGACCGCGGTTTAATGTCATAGGCGAGGGCCATGCCGCCGTCAGATAGATGGAAAATATGGCGCGCGCACGTCGGCAGGTATCAACTATGCAGCCATCGTCAATTCATTTTTCACTCGATTTCAGTCAAACGTTACGAAGCACTTTGTATCCTTTATCGATCTTAACGACGTTTCGAAAGTGAGAAATATAAAATTCGAAGAGAAGTAAGATTGGAGACGATGATTTATATTCGAAATAAAACATTTGAAATATATTGAGCTAAAGTATTCAAATAAAAAATATAAAATTATTTCAAAGGAAAAAAAAAGGAAAAAAAAAAAGGAGAGAAGAAACACATAAGTAATATTAATCGATAAAAATGAACGATAACAAATAATGAAAAATAACTCGTATATATGAAATGTTTTCTACGTTAGAAATAAAGAATATATTGTGAACACGAACGGTGACGAGAGAAGCCATAATAGTGATCCGAACGATATTGAGATAAGGTAACGTTACCTTTGCTCTAGCGGTACATTGTTATCTAGATGAGAAAGTCTATAGAAGAGGTCACTGAATTTAAAAAGAAGAAGAAGAAGAAGAAGAAAAAAAAATACTATTAACGTCGAGATATCAGTCGAGACTGAAATAGTAAAACGATCTCTGAGGATGTTTCTACTTCCTTCTATACATAGACCATTTATAAGATCGATATTTACCATGACCGAGAGATAAGTATAGAAAGTCGGTCGTTTTCTATTAAACGTATCGCTTCAAATGAGGTAATTCTTTAATGAAGATCTTCGTTGATTTCATATTTTTATTATGATCCATCGAGTTATAGATCATAGTATTCGTCGATCCGTCGTTCAAAATGTCATACCTTTTAAATATATTTCAATAGAAATCTTAAAATCTTGAATTCCTAGCGTGTTTCATCGTATCCTCCTCCCCCCAGGATACGATTCAAAGATTACCGCGAATCATGATACTTGGTAAGCGTAAGATCGATTCTTCGAAAGATCATTATCTATAGAACGTATTTACTGGTTGCCTTAACGAGTTCGCGATACTCATCGTCGCGTGTCAATGCGATTCGCGACGTTCGATCGTCGATAAATTGTTTTTCGTTGATCACGGTCTAAGGATTAGTCTAATGTAAGAGACGATGAGGAAAGAGAAAGAGGAACGAAGGTAGGAAAAGAAAAATGAAGAAGAACGATCGAGAGTACGTGACACGCCTTGAGATCAAATAATTCTTCTTCTTCTTCTTCTTCTTTTTCTTTTTATTCTTCTTCTTCGAACTCACCAAGACTTCTTCCGGTTCGTCGTCTTCACCGGAATTCGACAGATCCTCCATTGTCCTTCCATAAGTATTTAGACTGGAAATTGTCCAACTTTAAGAGAATAAGAAAGATGATTAAAACGTTTTCGATCACCGAAGTGAGTTTATTGCATGCGAGAATGATAATCAAAAAATGTCATGTATAATTTATAAATAGAATTCGGAGGTAATGGTTACGGCCGGTAGTGGCGGGAGCTATGGCAATTTGAATTTTAGATAACGCCGGTACGAAGTAGAGAGGGCGTGGTTAATATGCAAAATGGCATCGCGTGAAATCGTTACACGAATTAACAAGTTAAATGGAAATGTATTAATCGAACAGATATCGGAGACCGTTAAGTAAATTAGAGTCAAAAGAGGAAGGAAACGGAGAAACGAATGGATATTTGCATACTCATGCGACTTGCGTAGCTTGACATTATTTGAACAAATAAATGCAAGTACGACAATATACGAGTGAATCCGTTTTAAATGATCAATGACAAACAGTACGGTTACATATGATTACTTTAATAATTTTAGCAATGGGGAAATATTAAATATGTTTACAATAAAGCTCTCTCGCGTACATTAAATATATAGATATTCGAAAGTTAAGAGAAATCAATGAGGAAAGTTTTGATTATATGAATGATAACAAATTAATATTATTAATGTAATAATATCAAATGTATTTATTAACTACATGTAGCTTTTGGTTATTTAATTAAATATATCTACGATTTAACGAGATATCAATTTAATGCGTATCGTTTGGTTTACGTAAAATAATATTTTTCTAAAATCTCTCAGTTATAATATCATATTATTATTAACTTATACTATTTCACTCGTTTATTTTTACTTATTTATATTCCTATTGATCGGTCAGCTATCGACAAAGAAACGACGACGTTGTCGATCGCAAACATAAACATTTTGCGATACAAAGGTCAAGACATTTATTCGCTTGAATGGGTAATTCATTCTTCAATGTAAGTTAGCTATTTCTCTCTAAGATCCTTTCGCTATATACGTATGTATATACGTACGTCTATATTATCTATTCGTTTATCTATTTAATTTAAGCGTACCGTTTAATTCGTCTCTTTTTTTCGCGTCTACACCAATCTCAAATCCCGTCTATTCAACGAATCTGATTATCGTAAACTCTCTGAGATTCCGACTTCTCAACCAAGGAAGAGAGGCTTCACCGATCGCATTAACGGGCATCATCGTAACTTTCTAGCTCGCTGACTCTATCCGCAAAAATCTGTCGCAAGATCGGATAAGAATAAGAAAAGGATTATCGGCTTCTCCCATTGACAAGGAAAAAGTTTCTGATCGTAATTCTATCGATTGATTTTTTTTTTTTTTTTTTTTTTTTTTTTTTTTTTTCCATGAACGTTTCTTCCTTTGTTCGTTCAGATTTCCTCTATTTTTCCAAGCCCTTAATTTAAGCTTCTGGGATGAAACTTCTTAGAAATGAAGACGAAGGTCGATCGTGACTAGAAGTAGGGCCAGGATTCACGTTAGAGATAAATATTCCTTTGTCACGCTTCGTCCTTAATCTGCATTACGCGCGTCGCTTGCCTTTTAATATCCATAAATCCAAATTCAATCGAATTATTCGAACGGCCCAATCGCGCTCAATCAACCAGAAAAGCACCGCAAGACATCTAAAGAGATAGAAAGGAGACTGGTGAATCTTATTAATCGATCGTTCGATAAAACGATTCGAGGAGAAAAACGGAAGAGGTAGTAGGGGAGGCGGCGAGAAGGGGCGGGGGGCGAAGGGAAGAAGAAGATTGAAAAGAAGAAGGAATAAAAACGAAGCTGAAAATGTTCGAATCGTTAAGAAAAAATGAATTGTAGATTGAGCTCTTTGTCTTTTTTCAATTCACATAAATATATATATATATATATATATATATATATATATATATATATAATTTGTTTTGCTTTTATCCAAATCAAGTATAGAATTATTTATCTTGAAATTCATCGAAAAGGTTATAAACTATATCCTATGGTTTTTTTTTTTTTCTCTTTAATTCTTTCGTTTTTTCTTTTTTATCTTCGTTCACCTTCAACGTACAAAACAAGGACAGCGTCGCGTCCGCAAATGGAATGCGGTGGCAGAAAGAAGGGAATGTCGTCGCAAAAAGGTCCCGAAAAGGCCGAAATTATTGTTTAAGCTCTCGCTATTATTGCACTACCTTTTCCAGTTAACGGACACTTTGTTACACCGTAATTGCGACATAAATGAGAAAGAGGAGTGGAGAGGAAGAGAGGGTATTGTGGGAGATGACGAAAGCACATACGAAACTAAAAGCGGCGGACAAAGAGAAGATCGCTAAATTAAACCACACGCGTGAAATTTGTGTCGTCAAAGTGTCTTTGTTCCGTCGATACGAGTACGTGTATATATACGTACTTAGGCATGTATGCCTAATACATACGTATATATGCACGTATGTATATGTTTATGATAAGAGTCGCAGCGTGGAGATAGAAATTCCTCTTTTACGTCACTTTTCGTTCTTGATTTTATTTAATTTTTCAACTTCTCTTCTTCTTCCTTTTTTTTTCCTTTTTCCTTTTTCTTTTTCCTTTTTCTTTTTTTCTTGTTCTTTTTTCTTTTTTCTTAGTAGGCTCGATCTTTGCGAGAGATCTTTCGTCGCTCGACAGATTCCACAACAATTTTCCTTCCTCGCCGCGAATTCGTTAGTACTCTTCAGAACGACAGAGAGTACTCTTGTACACGACCGAGAATGAATACTTCAGTTAACCCACGGAAGGTTTATTTATTCGTATCTCAGTTAGCGCTCCTGACGGCCTCGGAGGATCCTCGAACACTTGCTTTTTCTGTAATTTCACCATTCGCCGAGAGAAATGTCGTCTTTCGGGTATACGTTACACGTCACTCGAGGAACCCTTCAAACGTTTCTCACGCGTCCCATCACGTAATGCCGACGATTTTCTCCGTCTTTTGAAAATTTCCATTGCCTCGTCGCTCCGTTATCATCGATCGTATGAAAAACTAGGAAAAGCTCTTTTCCGCGTAAATCTTGTTAGCCTTAGATTTTTATGTCAGCCGAACACGATATTGACATCGATCGAAGACCAACAAGAAATGGAAAAGAAAATATTCTCTAATGGAGAATTTCATAGGATTGTTTCGTGAAAGACAAAGTTCTAAGGGCAAAGACGCGAAACATATTCACAATACCTATCTAATACCTACGTTGACCAGTAGTAGTCGAGGGATGAACGGTCGCGAGAAGTGGTGGGGAGGTCCTCGACACGATTAATCAGTCTCTCCTCTCCATCCATCGGATGGCTGGAAATGCTGTGAAAACAAGGATGCAAGGGCCGCTCGAGAAGGTACTTGTACCCTCGTGTCGAGATCATTCCAAACAGTAGCCTCTGTTGTAGCATCTCATCCTTTCCTATCGACCCCATTTCCGCGAATTGTTGTGACAGAAAGCAGCAGTAACTACTCCGGTAATAAATGTGTGCTATATAGCTTCCCTCGTTATTGCAATGTCATCTATCCGCCACCTTTATTCCTTAGACCTTCTTGATATCATAATTCACTCCACGTCTAATTCTAGCGATCGCCATATATTCTCAAATCTTCACGATAGAATGTCCATCTCTGTAATAAATTTGTCATGATTTTAACGCTCGTAAAAATGATTTATCATCCCTTTCATATATATATATATATATATATATATATATATATATATATATATATCTGTTTAGGTGTTTTTCATCTAGATTTATATATTTTTATGTCGATCAATATGTAAAGTACGGAAGTTGTAAACTCTTTGGCATCGAGCATTAAATAAACGATAAAAAGAAAGAAAGAAAGAAAGAAAGAAAAAACAACAACTAAGGAAAATACGATGAGTAGGCAGTACAATATGGGATATGAAATAAAACGTATCTTGCTTAAGCCGAGAATATTCGTAAGATAATTATATATGAACTTTATACAGGGAATATAATCTAGATACATTATAAGGAAAGGAGAAAGAACCGAAAATTGTGATTTCTCTTCCATGAAATGTACGAGCCAAAATAAATATTTGATCTCGCTTTAACATTAAAATATCCCTTGGTCCAAATTATCTTGCCGTAAATATTGTTAAAGAAAAGTGGAGGCTGTTGGGACTGTTGTAACGAAACGACGAAAGATATCATATGTATATATGTACATACGTTAAAATGTATTTGCGCATAATTGGAATGCGAAGTTAATCGGGATATCTCGTTCGTTGACGATTTTCAAACCCGTTGCTGTAATCTCGGTCAGGGTGTAGTGGCGGCAACGGCGACGGCGGTAGCAGCGTAGCTCGTCGAGCCTCCATAATTTATTCGGCAGACAACCAGAAATCCTGGAAACATACATTTATGCGGCAAGCCGTGCCAGAGCGACGTACGCTCTACGAATGTACGGCTAGAACGAGGAGGTTGAGGAGGAAGAGAAGGGAGAGTAAGAGGTACAGCAATGGAAAAGAGAGGGACCAAGCGGTCGATGGTCGGATAGTGAGAAAGAGAGAGAGAGAGAGAGAGAGAGGGGGAGAGAGAGTGGAAGGAGGGAGAGAGATAGAGAGAAAGCAGGAGAAACGTGGAAATCAGGGTGACAACCGTAGAGTTGGCCCTGTGATGCACGACGCATAGATACGGGTTATCATACCAATAACCGTTCAAATAATAGTCCTCAAACTGGTTTTAGCCTTCGAACGTAACCACATACGAATCCGATTTGAACTATCGACACTCTACCTAGGGATGTGCGTCAATTCTTGTCGGTGGCCATGCTGCTGGCTATTAAACGCGTTCGTGCGATTTTGAAACTAGAAATTGCGACCTGGACTCTCGAGGTTGAGCTATACGAGTTGGCAACTAGATTTTGATTCGTCGGTTAGATAACGTTTTCTCTGTCTCAGTTTATATATCTCTATCTTTCTCTAACTCATTCACTCACGTAACAGACATCGTGTACATTTACGTTTACGTCGTTCTCATCGTTTTCGTCGTAGTCATCGTCGTCGTCGTTGTCGTTGTCGTCGTCGTCGTCGTCGTCGTCTCGCCTCGAACTACGATCGTGCGCCCGATGTCCGCCTCGTAACCAAATTTAATAGTCGCGGTTCTATGTTAACGGTAGTTGCATATGTATGTGCACAGAGAGCTAACGGCCTCTTACGTACCTGAATTAACTCGCTTTTGATTGCGGTTAAGTGATACGCGCGTACACTGGTCGTCGTTTCTAATTGAGACGAACGTCGGTCCTCTGGTTTATCTTGATTTTATTTTACTTTTACTTTTCTTTTTATCTCTTTTTTTTTTTTTCTTTCTTTCTTTACCATTTTTATTTACTTTCCTTTTTTTTTTTTTTTATTTATTTTTTTTTCGTCGTCGTCATTAGAAAATATTTACCTCGTGTAAGTTTATACACTCGTTGGTCGATCAATCAAGAAATAGTTTTGACGAGCGAGCGCCATTTGAAATTTACATTTTCATTTCCCATAATAAAATTTATCATATAAACATTAAATAAAACTTTTTAAAAATGATAAGTTTAAATGTTGACATCTCGAAAAGGATAAGAAGAAAAATTTGCGATCGACACGAATAATGAAATGCTCTTTTCATGAGAACGAACATTCCCTATATTCCATATTCGATCCAATATATGTATTCCATCTCGCACATTAATCTGATATTGTTTTTTTCGATTCTCTTCGTGCGATATATTATTCTTCGTCAGATTTTTTTTTTTTTACAGAATTAAACTCACCGTAGTGAGAAACGAGACACGATTTTGCGCTAGCAATTTATTTAAGATCGCTAAGGTGCCTTAAAATAATGAGATAGAGAAAAGGAGAGAGAGAGAGAGAGAGCGAGAGAACAAGAGAGAGAAGAAACCTAACGAAAGGAGAAAATGGTCAGAAATATTATATAATTTCGTACAATTAATCAATTCTGATCGGAAGAACTGTCATTTGTCAACGGAAAATTGTAATAACAATGGATTTATACGTAAGCGTAACTAAGTCGTTTCGAATATTATTTCAATATAATGGATAATTAATTAACTCCCATGCAAACACGTTTTTACAAAGATTACAGATACAAAGATTTGTGATTTATCGGGAACGTTCACTTTTCTCGAACTATATTATACTATATCCTTTAATGAGACTTTGCATCAAAGTTTCTTGACATAATATCTTTTAAAGATTTCCAAAGTTTGGCGGTTCTTAACTACATCAGAAGTATCACTGATGCATCATCTTTAAGAAGCTTTAACGAGTACCTGTCTCTGTTTCACCAACTAAACAAAGACAATCATTTATATTGTTCATCATTTAATGAAAGTAAAAAATAAAAGATAAAATATATATATATATATATTCCATAGACATTTTAATCACATTCAAAATCATTTAATCATATTTCGTTTATACATTATCAAGCAATAGAAATTCAAGTCGGATAAATTAATTCTAACTTTGTATCGAATTCGGTCTATCTTTGTTAGAGAACCTTTCGTATGCACGTTGAACGTACCAAGGTACGGAAGAAACACAGTTCGATAGGACTGGTAAAGTAAACTATCGACAAAGGGTGCAACGTGCGTTCTCACCTTTCGACGGTATGGACCTTTGCTCGATGTTCAAGGAGAATCAACAGTGCACCCTTGCGTCAGGCACCAATTTCCGCAGCAATAATACTCTCACTTAAACAAAGAGCAAACCGTGAGAGAGGGAGAAAGAGAGAGAGAAAGAGAGAGAAAGGGGGAAACGTACAACCGAAGGGTGGCGGCATGGCTTCCTCGATACGTACGACGTGTACAAATACAGATCGCAATCTCTCTCTCTCTCTCTCTCTCTCTCTCTCGTTCTCTCGTTCTCTCTGACTCGTAAGCGTTTCTGTTTCTGTCTATCTCTCTCCCTCTCTCTCTCTCTCTCTCTCTCTATCTGTCTCTCTCGAACCGTAGATCCTAGATTCGAAAACCGGCGTTACCTTGGGCGAATTAAACCGTCCGGATTTCTAGCTAGGAAAATAACACCGATTATACGCGTAATCCACGTGTGAAAACAACATGATGCTTCGCACGCTAATATCACGCGATTCTACATGGATTTACGGTCGAATATCGAACAATTAAATTTAGTTTTTTTCCAATTTATAAAGAAAATTTTCTTTGATTGATTCCTTATTCATTTTATAATTCATGATATCGCGGCTTGTAGTTTAATAAACGTATAAGCTCCAACTCGTTAAGCGAAAGGTAATAACGTTTGAAATCTGGTTCTACCTTTAGCTCGTTCAATTACTACCTTCGGTAGCAGATAATTGGTAATTACTAACTTCTTGTCTGGCAGGATAGTTTGCACTGTACGCGTTGGTCAAAGTCTCTTAACGGACGATTAACCTGTAACCAGGTTCGCGCGAGAGGAACTCGAACTTCGACGTAGAACGCTTGTATGTCGTATTACCTACGAATATTCCGCCAGGTGTATTATGAAGTCGTCGAGAGTATTTGTGGCCAGCTCATTCAGTTCAAAATGTCTATTATCAAAGATGAAGCACATGAAACTGGTTTCAATTACAATCCCCTAAAATTTTTTCCTGTAATGTGCCATTTGATTACGTATATATATATATATACGTAATATATATATATATGTTCATGATTCATCGTAATCGAGATAATGAATGCAAATAATAAAAGTAATAAAAGTTCGATAAAATTCGAGAAAGAAATTTGAGAGACGAGGAAATAAACGTTTCAAAATGAAACCACACGATGTAAACTTTTGTGATAGGTTAAGATATCTAATTACTTAAAGCGAAAAATTTTTAAACACGATTCCGTAGAGTTTCCGTGGCTGTCTGGCAAGTACTTCCTGCAAGGGTCTTGATTAAGGCATCGCTTTGCTGGAAACGATAATAATGTACTGACGGTAGATCATGACAAGCAAGCGAACGCGTTGCCTTACAGCCCCTTGCGTTCTGACTTCGGCAGTCACCTTATTGAGCATTAGTTTAATGGGCAGGCAAAACGCTTCGTAATTATAGTGAGAACTCTCTCTCTCTCTCTCTCTCTCTCTCTCTCTTTCTCTCTTTCTATCATCATCTTCTGCCTTCTATCTAATAGAAGAGTCCAAGTATGGGTTTGACGTGAAACTTGTATCGATGGAATTTACGTTGATTAACGTTCTAAATTTCTAACATACCTTATCTAGTATGATCTAGCTTTTCTACGAAAGCAACATATCATAAGCAGTATATATATAGTTCATCATCTTCTAACTTCGACGTCTTGTCTCTCCTCTTCTCTAATTTCGACTGAAAGGAAAAAGGAATTTTTGTGGTTGATTCTGATACGTAATGACGCGAGGCTATACAAATTTTTTTCTTTGTTAAGTGAGATCATAATCCGATGTATTCTCTATTACGCGTTGTCGTCGACTAAATAGTAAACAAAGCATACGAGTGTGTATAAAATGAATGTTATCCGAGAGGAACACGTAAATATTATTTATCCTAACAGTCGTATATGATCATAATGATCACGAATTGGTACGAAGATCTAAAGGGCGCTACTTTCCTCTACCTCTTGTCGTTCTTTAGATTAAGATACGAAGTGACACGATGAACAGTTGAAAACGAGCATCCAAAGGATAAATATCGTTTAACTAGAATATCGTTTTCATATCATAAGATCTCGAGTCAAAAGAATTACGAGATTGTATTAGAGATTTGAAAAGGAAGAGAATTATTAAAAAGAAATTGGAATAAATACAAAGTGAAAAAATTATCTATAATAGTAAGTACCTAAGTATTTACGTACTTATCAAAAATACTATGAGTTTAAAAGTGAGTGAGTGAGAGAGAGTGAGAGAGTAAGAAAAAGAGAAAGAGGAGTGGGAGGGAGGAAGAGAGAGAGAGAGAGAGAGAGAGCTGGATTTAAAACCTGAGACAGATTAAATCGAGACCCTCGTAGGAGACAAATATCCTAATGTAATTCGCTTGAAAAATTTTCGATGTGTATTCAGCCGAGTCTGTAGAAAATGGACGAGTCTGTGTTAAGCATCCTGGACGTTTTTAAATTACTTATTTCGCGGCTATCTACTTACTAACAATTGAGAAAGCATCAGTGCTTTGTTCATCTCGATTAATAAAGCGCGTAATCCCTTCGAAGGATTTTACTTCTTGCAACAATCCAACAAACGTTTCTTGGTTCGCAATGGTAATGTCGCCATGATATTAAGATAAGAGAGAAGGAGAAGGAAAGTATAGTGAGAATGAAAAATATAAAAACATAAAGTACCGAATAACGAGAGAATGACGGAGATGAAAATTAAGAATAAAAAATCCTCAAGGATTCTCGAAATGTAAGAAAGAAACTTCTGAGTATTTCACTGCGTATTTCTTTTCTCTCTCTTTCTCTGTCTCTCTCTCTCTCCCTCTCTCTTTCTCTCTATCTCTCTCGAAGCTTTCATTCAATTTTTATTTTTTTCTTATTGTTTTTATTCTTTCTTTGTATCGTCAACTTGGAGAAAGAAAAGAAACACGGCACAATATATACGTTTCTTTTTTATCTCAATTGAAGCGAGACCAAATATAGTACTGTTTTCTTCGTTTCATTGAAAATTCACCTTTGTCTACATTTGCCCTCTCTCTCTCTCTCTCTCTCCCTCTCTCTCTCTCTCTCTCTCTCTTTCCAATTTGTCTTTATATTTATGCTCGACGTCGTTCGCATTCTATGTCATTTGCGAATTAAATCGTGCTTTAATCATAAAAGTAAGAACGCAAATCCCGTCCTCTCGTAATAAGCCACGTTTATTTTGTAGTACGACAATACTTTGACGAGCGTACGCTTGTCGTACAAAATCCCATATTACTTCCAGTCAGATCTTTTATTTTTCCTGTTCTTTAGGCGAGTGTCCTTTTTAAGCGATAAACGCCAAAGCTGGAGGACAAGGTTAGCTGAAGCTTTTTTATCGCAATGCGATAATTATCGTCCACGTAAATGGATTCAGTCGAACCTTTTCTACCAGCCAGTTTCTCAACTTTATCTTTGTATCTCTCTTTCTAACTCTTGGCAACTTCAAAAGGGTCTTTGACGATACGCCGGATTTACAGAGGAAATAATTTTCCTCCGTGATAATGCTCCAAACGAATTTTGTATATATATATATATATATATATATATTTATGTTTATTTATTTATTTTTTTATTTATTTCGATATAATCTGTAGATTTTAAAACGATCCTCATTGGATCCGTCATTATTAAAGAGCATCGCTTTGTAAGATATTCGAATGTGCATTAATTAGCGAGGAAGGACCTTTCTCTCTGTAAATAAGAGAGATAGAGAATGATTGAGTAGAAAATGCAGCAAGATATATAAAAGGCAAAGATTCGGTAAGAATAAGAGGAGGAGAATTTGGCGTTTTCAAGTATAAAGTAATGGGTGGTATCTGAAGGAAAACGAGCGAAGAAATCGGCTTACCAAAACGTTGATTGTTTCGTATTAATTAAGCGGACCACTTAACGTCTAGTTAGTACCATCCCTTCGACCTTTAACGTACCTTCCGTTTGCCCGTTTTCTCTCGCGTTTCCATCTCTAACTTCATCTCTTTCTCATTCCCTTACTCCTCTCTTTGCCATTCTCTACATTGTCCCAACGCTTCTCTGACGGCTTAAGAGAGAGAGAATCTTGAAAACGAGGATCGCTATGGTCGGATGTGCTTATGAGACTCACGCTTGATGAAGGAGAATGACGAATCGCGTTCGATGGAGGAACGCTTCTGGATCCTCCAATGTATTCCAAAATTTCAGGGTATTGAACAGCGAGCCAGGATTAATGGGATATTTCTGAAAACAGAATCACAAGAAATTAACATTGATAAAAGGAGAAAAGCGAATAAACTTTCTCCTTTAATTATTCTTTCTCTCATTCCGATTATAACAATCATCAATACGATAACGTCTTACGAATTGAACAGAAACAATGTGCATTTATAAAAATAATTAATTCTGTAATCTGCGGATTAAATTTCTTTTTTTCTTTTTTTTGTTTTTTTTTTGTTTTTGCAACAAAGATTTGCCGCAAAAAACTCCAAATCGATTGTTTCAAGATTCTTTTATTAATCATCTGCGGATAAAGTAAAATACGTTGTAAAGTTCCGGCGGATTATTCGCCATAAGTATCCAGACATGAAGAAGCCTTGCAACAAGATGTTCCTCCTCATCCGTAGCAAACGTGAATCCGTTGGAGATGCGAGTCGGTGTTCTTTGAGGAAGGGAGAGAGAGAGAGAGAGAAAGAGAGAGAGAGAGAGAGAGAGAGAGAGAGAGAGAGAGAGAATGCAACGTACAGTCAGGAAGCACCGTGGTAGCGGTAATACCGTTACTACTACCACCACCATCACTAGCTAGCTAGCGTAGGAGAAATGCGGTTACATACGAAAGCCTATCCGCATCGCTATCTCTCCTCTCTCTCTCTCTCTCTCTCTCTCTTTCGAAAGGAGGTAAACAGAAGCTCTCGGTGCATCGACGAAGATTTCGCCGACGAAACCTCGACTACTACGTCGCAGTTTCCACCGCCTTTTACCCCTTGCCCTTCCCTCCTTCACCCTCTGCTACACCCGTGCCAACCCGATTTCCCTAATCCTTTGGTAGGCGGATGGTATACTCTCTATCCGTCGGCAAGTAAGCGCTACCCTTCTCTCTCTCTCTCTCTCTCTCTCCTTCGGCCATCTACGCTAGGCGCGCGAAGCGGCTTATTTCGCAATGAAAACCAACCGTGCCTGGAGAAGAACTGAAATTTCATATTTCCAATGAAAGAAGTTTATATGGTTATACTCTGCTCTCTTTGCCTATCCGCATTGCTATCTCTTCTTCTCTCTCTCTCTCTCTTTCTCTCTCTCTATCATTTTCAATCTTCTATCATGCATCTCTTTCTATCATATGTAAAACTGACGATTTTATTTTTCACTTTTTCTTCAGTTCTTACTCTCTCCAACGATTTTTCACTCGATCGTTCTCTCCATTATCGCTGGCGGTCCGTGATATTGCTTTCACGACACGACGTGTCCGCGTTATCGACCAAGGAAATTTCATTAAGTGCCATCTCTTCCATCGCGTCAACTTGCTCGACTTTATAAAGCTTCGACGAAATTGCCTCTTGTCGAGTCCTTCGTATCTCGTTAAATCGACCAAAAATTATCTCTATCGCATCTCTCCATCGTGATCTGTTAGATATATTATATGAACTTGATAACGATTATATATCATTTCCTGTGATAATGTTACTTAAGATTTAACCTCGCAGATAGGTAAATGTGTTTATTTAATGTTATCGTGTAAATCATTAATTATCTACTTTCGCATATAAAAACGTCAGCTTTCCATTGAAATCAATGAAACGATGTATGTGTTGACTTTTTCTTTTCCCTTTTTTTTTTTTTTTTTTGGGATGCAGCTCGTTAAATCACGCTAACTGATATTGTCGATCAATTGATCGAATAGTACCATTCAATCCATTTGATTTCCATTAACTTGTATTATAACATAGTAAATAATGAAAACATTATAGGATTGAATAATTCTCTCTCTCTCTCTCTCTCTCTCTCTCTCTCTCTCTCTTTCTATCACTTGATTGAATGACGAGCATAGGGAGGAAACCAGACGATAAAGTTTCATCGGACGAAGCGGAGATGGAGGTAGGTTACGAAAAATACATTGTCACGTCGGGCAATAAAAAATTGTCCGGAGAATTCCGGACATTGAAAACTGATCAAGCCTAATCGAATTACCTTACTGGATTGTAATTATTGTCATGTAATTATTGATTGTTTTTTTTTTTTCTTTTTTTTTTTTTTTTTTTTTTTGAAACAAAAAGGAAATAAATAAATAAATAAAACAATAGCGAAAGGAAAGTGTGACGAAAACGCGGACGGAAGTGCGTTCGTGATGAGAAAGAGTTAGAGAGAATAGGAAAGAGAAAAAAAATCGAATGACGTTGGATAAATCAATGAAGTTACTTGTCCGTTCGTTCAAACGTTTGTTTAAAAATCAGTAAGCTGCCACGCGGCACGTGATGCGTATAGCGTTCTTTACAAGTTCTGTATGTCTGTCTCTTTCTCTCTCTCTCTCTCTCTCTCTCTCTCTCTTTCTCTCTTTCATACAACAACGCGCCCGCGCAGCACTTTCTATATTTGTCTTTTGCCCTCGTATGTACCCAAACTCTATCCGAACGCACATGTATGTGACCCAGGACCTGCTGCCCACCACCGAGCTATATTTTCTCTTTTTTTCGATGCAATGATTTATGTCGCCGGCTGGAAGAGGCACCCTGTCGCGATCACTTACCACGTTGGCGGAATTTTCGAGTAAAATTCTATGGGCTTATGCGTGCGTGGCAATGCGTCCCATCGAACGGGATAATGATTTATGGATTATACGGATCGATCGGAATCGGCCGATGGCGTAACGGCAGTTCTGCCAGCCGCGACCGACTTTTCAATTGTGAAAGAGTAACATTTGCTGCAACTGTTTCTTTCTCATTCTCTTTCTCTTTATCCCTTTCTTCCTCGAAAATTCCATCGACCTATTTTATAAGCGTGATCCGGGAGTACGTCAATGGAGACAAGACGACATGCGCGAGACGTGCCATGAGATTTACTCGATTTCCAAGCGCGAGGATTACCACCGCTGTGATTGCGCCTTAAGACTTTATCGATTGACGGAACGTGCCTGTAACTTGGCACCACGGATTCGTCGATTTCATTTCGACGAGTCGATCGTGCGATTCCAACACTTCCAAAAGATATTTATTGCTCGAAAACGGTTTAATAGAGTAGTAGTATGAATTGAATGTAAGTATACGCTAGGGATTTGGATATTCTTGGGACAAAAAAATATACTCATCAAATATTTGGAGTAACGAAGAACTCATCGAGGAATCAGTTTATTTTCTTTGTCCCAAGTTATCCGATAAAGAGAGAAAAGGAGAGAGAGAGAGAGAGAGAGAGAGAGAGATAGAAAGAGAGAGAGAGAGAGAGAGAGAAATAGATAGACAAATAGTAAGAGAGAAATAGAGGTATGGATAACAAGCAACCAAGATCGCGAGACTTTAATTAAGCAAATTGAAATGAAGGAGTCGTTGTTGTCAAACTGCGAAGCTCATCAGTACAAGCGAAGGAGGAGTGTCACGAGAGAGAGAGAGAGAGAGTAAAGAGAGTTTATAGGATTTAACCATCTAGCTTTAACCTGTAACCTCATTCTAAATAATTTAAAAATTTATCATGGTAATTGTTGTTTTAAGGAAACGATCTTCTTCTTGGCCGAAGTTTGATAATCTGATAAAGTTGATACAGCTTCAAAGAAAACATTGTTTTCGTCTGGACAATCACCGTCCGGGCATACCAGCAGACCATACTAAACGGTGCATATACGAACGTATAGAGAGAAACATGTACATGACAGAGATTAGGATCGGCCGTGTAAGCGCCGCGGTATACGTATGTGCACGCACATCGCCTCTGGATCATATCGGCTAATTGAATTGTCTCTAAGACCGGATTACGGTTACGGAATCTGCTTCGTCGGTTAAGGATATCCACGTTGCTAACCACGAACTAGTTGCTCTCATATCGTCGTCAAGGAATCCAAGTTAATGAAACGATAAGCGTAATTTTGAATCGTTACCGCTTGTGTTTTAACGAGAAACAGAGGAACCGCTAATGCCCGCAGAATCATAAAGGTAAAATTAGCTGCGGTCGAGCTTTAATTGATATTTAAGAGCCATCGTTGTAGTTTTAATTCGCCATCCCACATTTATCGATAAACGCAAGAACACTGGAAAGACCAGAAAGTGAGAGAAAGAGAGAGAGAGAGAGAGAGAGAGAGAGAGAGAGAGAGAGAGAGAGAGAGAGAGAGAGAGAGAGAAAGAGAAAAGGAACATATCACGTACGTACATACGTACATATGAGGACGCCCACGTAAAAGTATTATTGAAATTAGACTGAATTCGATTTAATGGAAGCTATCGAATGTTCTTAAATTAATTTGTTTAAATCGGGGAGATCATTAAAGGATCTTGAAAGCTCTGCGAATTTTCCCGAACCGGTGGGAAGCTAAAATGGGATTAGATCTTTATTGATATATTTAAATATGTATATAAAGTAGCGCTATATGGTTGGTATAAAAGACTTAGGATAAAGTATAAGAAGTTATTTTATACTGATCTTTTGCATTTTTATTAGATTAAAAAATTGGAAACTTTGTAATAAAAAAGTACGATCAAAATACATACAATGAGGTATACAATAGAAACGTGAAATCCTATACTCTGTTGTATACTGTTGTGCACTATAGATATTCTCTGTACTCGACAGTAGGCAAGCCAAATTTCGTTAACAACGACCATGATGTCCCTCAGAGGCTTGGAAGCTTGTTGTTAACTTTAAGCAAAACTATTTATCAAGCTAAGACGACAATATTAATACCTACATGCAGTGGTTATACTACATATCCGCTAACTCGCATTTAATGCCTCTTTCGCAGTCAGTCGCATGTGTGTACGTATTGCAACATTGTGAAACACAATATATTGCATTTCTTCGTGCGCGAAACTCGCTCTAGATCCAATGAAAAGCACAGGCACGATGTTTATTAGGGCGTGTCGCGAGGAACCTCGTAGTATCGTTCGAATGCGACCCCTTTTGCCAGTTCGATAATTTAACCGCAACAATGCGAGATGAACAGCAAAGGGTTCTCGTTAACACGGTTGCTTTAGACTTTCGTAAAATGAGAGAGAGAGAAAGAGAGAGAGAGGGAGAGAGAAAGTTTCATTGATGGCGGTTATTGGGTCAGGACTCGTGTAATAGAACGCTATCGAGCCAATCGTACGTTCGTTCGACCAGAGAAATACGCGAAACTGATTACGTGAGTTAACTGCAATCTGATGGTAGGAAGCGAAAGAGGAAGAGAAGGTTGGCGTGGGAGGTGGAAAAATCGTTGTACTTTGAAAGAGCATTCAATTTGGCAGCTTTCGGCGTGAAGTGTCATTCGCCGCCAACACAAATCGTTCCGGGCGAACGCTTTTAAATTAATGCGACGCTCAACGAATTAATTTCCCTCTCTCCTGGCCGTACCTTAAATTAATGCTATTATATACCCATGCGATTTTCAATGAGATTACCCTTTAACGTGATATATTCCGGAGTATATCGCTGACATCGAAGCGACATCTCTTTCCCTCTTTCTCTTTCTCTCTCTCCTTCTCCCTAATGGCCATTCGATTTTTATATCGATTGTAGAAGCCTTAATTATTCTATCATGAAACTGCTGTTTACGATAAAAGCTCTCGGTGTTCAACGCAACGGGAGTATAATTTATTTTTCGTTGCGACTCGTATCATCAGAGAGGAAGTTGCCTAAAGTATATGTGAAAGAGAGACAGAAAGAGAGAGAGAGAGAGAGAGAGAGAGAGAGAGAACGAGAAAAAAGAGGGAAAGAGTGAGACAAAGATAGTGGATATCGTTACGCATTATTGGTGATAATATCCTTTCATCGACATGATTCCAGGCTCGTGAATGTGCGTGATAGTATTTTTACTCAGTCGTGATAATGGTCAACATACCATAAGAATTATATGTGCAAACGTCATATGCGATGTTTTAAAGCAAGAAAGAATCAATATTATTTCACAAAAATATTGTTTCAAAGCGTTATTTCGTTTTGTGAAAAGTTATATATATATATATATATATATATATATATATATATATATATATACTTAACGATTTATTGCCGCCTATCAAAAATACTCACGGCAGCTGGTATTAATCCTACGCTCCTGGAAAGCTGGCATTGTTGCGTTGCCATTCGTCCTATAATCCTTCTCTGTTTTTTTTTTCGCGCCGGCTGCATATCTCTCTTTCTCTTTCGCTTTCAGTGACCGATTGTCAACATATTCTCGCGCGTGAGTGCTCGCTGCCATAGAGAATATAACGTTGGCGACGTGAACGCACAATGCGAGATATCCGTCCAGGAACGTAGGCGCGAACGTACGATGCCCTCCGTCCTCTTCCGCATGGATGCGATATAAAATCCGACGCGATGTAAAAAAACAAGAGAGAAAAGGTAGAAGGGGTCGAAGGACGTTGAATGAAAGGGTGAAGGAGGGAGAAGCGGCCAAAAAAAAAAATATCTATATATATATATATATACGTTTCCCGCGTTACTATGAGAACCCTAGATAGATACTACACTAGCTAGCTAGTGCGGTTGTTGGAAAAAAGGAAAAAGTACGAAACGGAAGAGAAGCGAATGAACGCGGGGTAAAAATAAAAGAAAACGTGAACACGCGTTCACGGTGGTTCGATTAATTTTTAACGCGAAGCAATCTCGTGACAAGACGGTTCGCATCGTTGGCATGTTCCGTTTGGTTCGATGCTCGCAATCTATGGAAACGCGCGTACCAAAATCTGGGGAAAAGCTTGTAAAAGGAAAAGAGAGAGAGAGAGAGAGAGAGAGAGAGAGAGAGAGAAAAGGGAGAAAGGTAGAAAGGGACGCGGTGAGGAGAGAGACGAAGACGAACGAGGAGAGAGTTGTCCAGAGAGAAGAGGAGGAGAAGGGAGCTCTCGTCGGCGGTGGTGGTGGATGTCGTTCGCTATTGAGGGCTCATGGGTACCCAGGGGGTCGTGAATGCTTGTCAGCGGTGAGATATGATGCGTGGATTACCCTCCCAGTTCCTCGCCATCGACGACTACTACACACCACCGACCCCATGGATCTCGCTTTTCAACCCCATCTCACTCGTCCTTCGAGATCTAACCGACGCACTCCGTCACCCAGCAAGATAGAAATTCCTTCGAAAATCGTTGATCCACGTGGCTCATTGGACACGCAAGATTACTCTTCTGAATAGTGAAGAAACCGACGGGCGACGTTAATCGAGCATTTGCCTCGTTTCTTCGTGTAGTTGAAAAGAGAGAGAGAGAGAAAGAGAGAGAGAGAGAGAGAGAGAGAGAGAGAGAGAGAGAGAGAGAGAGAGAGAGGAATAAGAAGAAGATGAAGAGACGGAGGAGGAGAAAGAGGAAGAAGAAGAAGGGGAGGAAGAGATGAAGGAGGAGGAGGAGGAGGAGGAGGAGGAAGAGATTGTCGAGTATTACTTTACTTTAATTTAGGAAAAAAGTAGGAGCGCGCAAGCGCACTGCTCGTGTCTCGAGCGGCCAGCTGAGATTGAGTTGACAGTTTCCACGTCTCTTACAATTTTCTTTCGTTCATACCTATTCGAGCATGACACCTACAACGACTCAATTACTCCGCTTTCTCTTGCACTGCGCCTTCTTTTTCCCTTTCTCCTCTCTACTGCACTCTTCTCTACTTTCCTCTCCGGCATATTCTCGCTGACGTCTATCCTATTTCACGTCGTTCTACCTATTCATCGCGAAATACTTGTCGCCGGGCACGGCACACGAGCGCGAGCCGATGAAATAAGAGGGAGAAAGCTTTTCTCCTTGCTAGACGAGGTAGATAGGGAAAGAAAGAGAGGAGGGTGGAAAAGCAGAAATCGTTTTCTTTTTTCTTTTTCTCTGTACCATACCCTTTGAGAGTTTCTCTGCTCCTCCCACGTGCAAGGAACTACTTCTCCTCTCCCCATAGTCCCTTTCTTTTCTTCATCGAAATCTCCCCTACTTGTAGCACATTCCTAGACGTCATGACGACGTCACGACATCACGGAGACGACGACGACGACGACGACGACGACGACGACGACGACGACGGAGCTTTAAGATCGACTCCCAGTATAGACGGCCAGGCACTTTTCAAGAGCGCATTAGAAACAGAAGATAGGCAGCAAAATTCAGGAGAAAGGCAAATACGAGCGCTGAAATGCGACGTCAGTAAAGGCAGAGGTAAAGAGTAATACAAAAGGAAGGAACCGGTCGGGTGAGAAGGAGATGTAAAGGGCATCTGAAAGGGCACGTTGCCTCTCGGAGAGCCGTGTCGCGAGGTACGGGGCTCAAAGGAGTAGAAAGGAGATGGAGGGTGGCGACGAGGAAACTTAGTAGTCAGAGAATGTCGACGCCAAGCAGAACGCACGGTGTACGCTAGAGGAAGGAAGGAAGGAAGGAAGGAAGGAAGGAAGGAAGGCTTTCCATCGGGCAAATTGAATAGCATTTGCAGGCTGTTTCACCGGTAAACAGGCGGATGATAGATGATACCTTGCTCTCTCCTATTCTCGGCATCTTTCTTCTTTGCCAATAACTCTCGCTTCAACATCGTCTCTTGATATCAACGCTTCTTAAGACGGATTTCAACCTCCTCTCCCCACTCCTCATCCTCTCTACCTCATCCTCTCTCTTTTTGTCCCTGTATCTCTGTCCATATGATGGTATTCGTAGTCCCTCGTTAGAATTTATTCCGTGGAAACTCGTATTACTAATTAGCATCGCTTCCGGGCTACTTCTCGAATTAGAACATCGTTTAATTAATCCCGTCTGTGCGCCGTTGCGATACAGTTTTTGTTTTTACGACATCGTTGCACGTTTGTTCCACCTCCCTTTCTCTTTCCCTTTTTATATTTTATTTTTTTCTTTTTTTGACGATCTTTTCTCTCCCCCCTTTTTTTTTTCTTTTTTTTTTTGTTTTTTTTTTTTTGTTTTTTTTTCGTTTTTTTTTTTTGTTTTTGTTTTTGTTATTATACTCCATCTCGTAGTTTTAATGAAATTTTTATTTATTATCACACGTGTCCCCTTTCCCGTATAGATGAATATATGATCCACCATGCCGAAGAACTTGTAAATCGTAATGCGAATGTTAATGCACGAGAAATGTAGCAGTGGCCGTAAAGCAAACTTTGTTGAATTGAACAAGGGGGACTGGCGCGTTTTAAACGAGCTCGTTAGCCGTATCTTACTTGAGAGATTTTTACGCTCAAAATATATTTTACGACGTCTCCCGTCCCACCCACTATCTCTCTTTTATTATCTTCTTCTCATTCCCTTGAATCGAAATCGACTCGTGAACGAAAAAGAACGTAACATTGTATATAAATATTTCTCCTAAAATTTATCCTTTTTTTTTTCTTTTTTTTTTCTTTTTTTTTTTTCTTTTGTTACAACGTTCGTACGAACGTTCCATTCCACGATTCACTCTCTTTCATTTTTCTCTTTCTTCCTACTTCTAATACAATACTTTTTTTATTTTCTTTTTTTTTTTTTTTTTTTATTTTTGCAAGCTATTTTTCTTAGCAGGAAAATCCGATATGCACAAACGTTTATAACGTTCAAAACTATATTTTCGAGGTTAGCCTTGAAACATAGTTCACATTGATAATCCGAACTTTCTATATTTCCTCGAAAGGCAGCTTACGTAGAAATATGTAGGTACATATGTGTATACATATATACACAAACACACACATATATATATATACCAGGATCATGGAAAGAGCAAAATTTCATAGAGAGATTAGATCTCGTCGCGAGGGAACGTCAAACGGTAGAGCGGTAAGGTTCGTTTCAATTAAATACACTAGTGATAACGAATTTCGAGTCGACGTTAAATGGAGATATGTATTGTATATTGCAATGCGAATTGATAGACTTTATAACGCCGAGAAGAAGTTGTTCTTTATTTCCGTTTAATTAACTGTCGTGAACAGGTGCGGTTTGATCGCTCAATTTAGAAAAGTCGTTTCTCCCGTACGCCCTACGAAAGTGTAAGAAAAATATAATCAAACTTGTTAATCAAGAACAAAGAAAACTAAGATCTCGTTGCATATTAATACCTGGAA
>NC_062195.1:3458367-3523367 GCF_912470025.1 Vespa velutina
ACTTGTAAAGTTAATGATTAAAAATCTATGACGATTATAAGAATCGTTAATGAGATCGCTTAATTTTGAAACTTTTCGATTTCGAGTGCAATAGACGTGGCTACGTAACCGTGGAGTTTTTGGTAGCCTGGCGGTTTAGTCGAGCGATCTCCAGAGCTTTCCGGCTGCGTCAGCATTTGGACGATTGCACCGTTGAGGGCGAGAACGAAATGCTTTTCACAAAAATGCTGGACGTGCAAGAGAGATTGTGATAGTGTGGTAAAGGTTAACGTAAAATCGAGAAAGAGTGAGAAAAAGAGAGATCTAAGGTGAAGAAATTTTCGTTCTACGAAATGTGAATTATAGAATGTGAGAACGAACGAAGAAAAAACATAAGTTATTTCACATTACAATTCATTTCCTTTCATAAGAGATTTGCTTCAAACATTACGAAGTTATTTTGTTTAAAAAGCTTTATCGATTTAATTTTAACATCTTTTCGAAGCAAAACTTCGCATAGTTCTGATAATTCTCGAGGAAACTTGCTTTCACCTTTGCGATCAAAATCACGGCGTTAGTTGCAAAATCAAGTCACGTTACTTTGAGTAGCGCATGTTACGAACTGTCGAAAACGTTGAAAATTATATGGAACTTAAGGCATTTTCGAAGATCGCGTTTCCTTCTTCTTGTATCGCTCTTGCATATGTACATAGCAATGACTTATCTTACGCTTCCAGAGAAAATTAACAATGTACGGGATTGCAGGAGTATGGAGAAGAATTTTGTAACTTTCTAGAGAGAATTTCGTGTATATATATACATACACATATGTATATTGTTACAAAGGCACGCAGGTATTATTTATGGATCATCTAGGTATATATCATATGTATGTACGTACATACATATATATATATATATATATATATATATATATATACTACAATACAACAGCTAGGGGAAAGAAAAGATCGAGATCACAAGATGACAAGGCGAAGGAGAAGTTCCTTCAATAATGATGCAGCCCTAACAGGCTAGAAGCCAGGTTCGCTCTACCCTCACAGTACCCTTCTTCCTAGTAGTTACACCCTTACGGACTTACTACCCCTTAGCGACAGTTTTCAAATAGGCGTCTGTCGCTTCGCACCCTACCCAACATTCACCTATGCTTCAGTCTCTTCGAACCCCAATCTCACCATCGTCATCGTCGTCGTCGTCGTCGTCGCCGTTGTTGTCGTTGTCGCCGTCGTCGTCATCGTCCTTTCGTCTTCGAACAAAGTATACATTTTACGAAAGATAGAGCTACCTTAGACAGAGGATTCCAGAAAATGAAGCGACAACATGCCGTGGAAAAAAGGGCAAAGTAATCTCTCCGTCGACCCGGCTCTATTTTACGATGAATCTTACGGTTATTTAACAATATAACATTAGATATGTTCCCTAAGGAAAATCCTTTGATAGTTTATTAGAAATTCGTGAGAATCTAATTAAGTGGCTAAAGATAAAACTTGGTTGTTATTTAAAAGCCGGTGTAATAAATTTAATAGAATTTCATGAGGAGGAACAGAGGTAGATATCACGAATTGCGTTAAAATGCATCCACTAAATTTCCATCGACTCGCTGCGGAAATGAAGTCCCACGGGGGAAGGATAGAGGAGAGTCGGGTATAGGTGGGATTGAGGAGAGCGAGGAGAAGGTACGAAGAGGGAGTATAGGGAACGTTGCAACGGTAGGTCGAGAAGGCGTGGTCTGGTGAGACCGAGAAAGGACGAGGAAGGGTGACTGTCTCGCTCGCACTCGTCTGTGTGCAATACGTACCAACGGTACGAAAGGGTCCTCCTTCTCATCTATCCTCTCACTTTCCATGCCGGTCGTACGTGCAACTTACGATGCGCGATGCGGCAACGCCTGATGTGTGTGTATCGTCTCTCTCTCTCTCTCTCTCTCTCTCTCTCTCTCTTTCTCTTTCTCTTCCTCTTTCCCTCATTCCTTCTCTCTTTCTCCCTTTATCCCGCATTGCTTCCTGCTCGCACGACGAGCGTGATGAGTACACTGCTATTCGTGGTGGTATCGTACACGTAGGTGCATTCGGCGATGCACTCTTGCGTACGAAAGGTGCACCAACACTCGGAGAAATGCTCGGTGCAGTGTCAAAGGATCGAAAGTGTGGAGCGAGCAATGCTGGTTGTGGTAGTAGTGGTGGTAGCTGCGATGCAATGGTGTATAAGGGTGTGAGTTCGGAGGGTGCAGTAGAGTAGGAGGGTGTCTAGACAGACGGCGGGGATGGTTAGACTGGCTGCTTGGATGGCTGGCTGGCTGGCAGGCTGGTTGGCTGGCTGGCTGGCTGGCTTGCTTGCTTGCTTGCTTGCTTGCTTGCTTGTTGGTTTGCTAGCTGGTTGGCGGGCTGGTTGGATGACTAGATGGCAGCCCTGGCGTTTGGTGCAACTCTGTATATATCGTTGCACTGGCGTTGCATTGTGAAGAAGAGGCAAGTAGGAGATGAAAGGGGTGGCGGAACTGCTTCTTCAGGCAGTCTACCTTAAGTGAAGACTATCCTCCTACCTCGCGTATGCGCGAGCTACTATCCTCGACTACCATCACCATCAGCATCATCAACAACGCGCGTTTTCTACGTGTACGGCAGTTAAAACTAGCTGGCTGGGAAGAAAAAGGAGACTCTTTTCTTTAGACCGCGAACGTAATGAGAGCCGTGACTCCTCTTAGCTCGAGCTGCCGATTGGCCGCGACTCTACTTCTTAGAGACGCAAGAAGGCTCAGATATCACCTCAATCTTCTACACTTCTCCTCTTCTACCTTTTCCTCCTACGCTCCTTTTATCGAACAAACGGAGGCCTCGTCCTTTCGCTATTCTTCGGTCGTTACGCTTAACGAGAAAACGCGAGACAGCGGGAGGATTTACGCGTCTTCGGTTTTTCTCAATGGCCTCAATTTTTTCTTTTCCAAGAAGTAATCTAACGAGGGTCTATGTACGTAGTTGTAAATTTAAATTTATCGTCGATACGTCTATGTACAAACCGGCATCAAGATAATTATTGCTTGTGAATAGTACGATGGAAGTAGTAAAAACAATTTGTAAAGATATAACAAAATGGATATTTGTGTTGTTGATTTTCGTTCAATCGACATTATTTCATCAAGAAAAGAAGAAATAATTTGATATTAAATTAATTAAAAATTTTTAATTTTTTCAAAATTTGCATAATTTTAATTATATACATTGATTTTCTATAACTCGTACTTCGTTTGATCCATAATATTTTAGACATTCATGTTCAAGTATATATAAACGATTCGTTCTAGCGTTCAAAAGCTTCTTTCAATTATTTTACGCTCGTTTGGCGAGATTCTTTCCAATCATAGTGTGATTATAGTTAATAACGGTATACATTTTACGATTCTATTGAACTGCGTGTCTAATTCTTAATTAGATTGTAAACATCGAGTTCATTACGAAAATACACGAAAGTAATAGTAAAGAGATTCGAATGTTAACGACATTAGAAAGTCGAGATAGGGCTTTGAAGGAATGGAAGAAGCCTTTTCTAACGTACAACCATGCATCGAGTCATCCTCAGTTTGTCCTCTCAGCCCTCATATTCGATTTCAGGTGGTTCGGCCCTCGCAGACCCTTCGTCGACGGGACCTTCCACTCATGCACGTTTCACGTATCGATGTTCGACGAGGTAGAGCATCACTTTCTCGTAACATCGTTCTCGTGTTCATCGTTTGCCATCTTTCGTGCTCTTCGACCAACGAAATATCGAGAATGCATACGAGCATATTTTCTTGTATCGCTTGATCTTACCTGGCCATCTTTTTTTTTTAGCTTTTTTTTTTTTTTTAGAGAGGATGAACGTTCATTTTTTTTTGTTTTGTTTTTGTCCCTCCGATCGACGAGATCTCGCTCGAGGGCAAAAGATATGATTTTTATATAAAGTTGATTCTTTCTCGGTCTTTATTTTTGTAAGTCGACCGTTGTGGTGCCGACACGATTTCGTCATTAGCGGTTTTGATATTGCGACGAGGAAATGACGAGAACGACGGGGACGACTCTATTATTCTTTTATTAGCGGGAATACCATTATCGTTTCCCAGGAACATCCAGAGAAAAATTACGCGAGAATAGATCGAATATGTTCACGAAATAAATCGAATTTATATATTTAATATCGCAATAGCAATTATTAGACGATAAAACGTGCCTCGTAAACTACTTTCTAAGTCTCCATTTGCCGCCCCCCCCCTTCTCAATTCACCTTCTATTCTTTCTACAATCCTTCCGTGTTCTTCGAATCGTTTCGTTTCTCTCGAAGATGTCGAACGAGTTAAATTTATGAGGGAAACGAATTGATAAAAATTATCCTAATACGTTTCAGTCAGCTTCAGCAAAAGGACGGAGGTAAGGAGGGGAAATGGAAAATCTCTTCCGCGGCGGATCCAGCTTAGCGAAATGAAATTTCACAGTCTCTTCTTCTCCTGCTTCTTCTCCTTTTACCTCTTTCTCCTTCTCTTTCTCATTTTCTTTTCTTTTTTTTTTTTTTTTTTTTTTTCCCCACGTTTCACGTAACAACTTTCTTCTTTCTTTTTCATCAACACTACCTGCAATCGGTTTAAAGAAAGAAAGAAAAAAAAAAAAACAGAAAAAAAAAGAGAAAAGAAAGAAAAAAAAACCGATAATAAGGAAAATAAAAGAGAATGTGTTCTAACGCGACAGATTAAAAAAAAAAAAAAAAAAAAAAAAAAAAGAAAAAAAGAGAAAGATGAAAACATAATGAGAAAACGATTAAATCATTCTGCGCATTCTAAAAGATAATCGATATATCATATGATAATAATAATAAATTGTTATTTATTTTCGATCTTGTTACTTATACGATATTGTCAATAATGATTCTTTTCGAAGTTATGTAATTATACTTTCATAGATTTAGATTTTTTTTGATTAATTAATTTCAACATAGCCGATACGGAAAAACATCTTTGATACGATAATCTCTAAGAAAGTTCTGAACAAATTTTTCCGATAGTTGCCACTTCGAAACTATCGACTTCGAGTAGAAAACTTCTTCTATGTTTCGATAACAACAATGGCAACATTACTTCCTTGTGCAATTTAGTGTCCAGAACTTATTCGACATCGGTGACTTAATGAAAGTTTGTGTTTCGCTTCGAACATTCTATACGATTACGTTACATTCTCTGCAATAAACTCGAATGTCGAAGTCGAAGAGGTATCTTAAATCTGTAATAAAAAAAGAAAAAAAGAGAAGAAGAAAAAAAAGAGAAGAAAGAGAAAAAAAGAAAAGAAAAAAAGAAAAATAAATAGAAAAAATTATCGTTCGAAAAATGATAAACGAAAATAATTTGACAAACTCAATGATATTAGGATATAATATGATCGTATATGGATATAATACACATACACGTAAATATATATCTACGTGACGATCCACTCGATTATTCTAATTAATTGTTCTAACGATAATCTTATCCCGCATTCAAATGTTCCACGGTCCCAACCTTGTTATACGATATCAAGTGGGCGACAACTCGCATCGAATTGGATTAAGTCGATTTTCCCCATCCCGTTCTGTCCCTCTCTAACTAGCTTTCTCACCCCTAGCACACGTTCTCTGGTCCGGAGGTATTATGCGACATCCAATTCCTTTAGCCGGTCGCACGCCACTCTCGAACGTAATATCCCAGTGCTGGAGCCACGTTGTCTGTGTTAGCACGTCCTATCCTCTTATTCCCTTAACTTCGAATCGTCCGAGTCTGAAAACGTCTATAGATGATTTTTATACGATGTTATTTATTATCAACATAAATTCGATTTTAACGTTTGATAAAATACGTACGATGTTTGATATGTTTCATTGAATTTCTCGAAATAATTTTAAGAGAATTAAATGAAGCATAAAGGAAAAATATGAATAAATAGACGTACAAATAATAATTATCTGTTTGTTATTTTAAGAAAAAAATATTATTGGAATATTAACATTATTATAATATTTCTTTATGTCTCTATTAATCAACGATTTTATTTACATTTGTTTTAATAAAACGGCACAAGTCGAGCAATTACGTAATTAACGATGTAACATCATGCTCCTTAGCAGAATCCTCGTGGCGCGTCTGTTCTATCGTCGGAAGCGCTTCTAACAAATCCCTAAACATCTCGCTAAGAGCTCCTGTCATGGACTCGTTCAATTAAGAAGATTACTCGGGGCTTCCGCAAAGAAGATCGACCACCCTGGCTGCGTTGCTACAGTGTGTCGAATGTGTAAATCCTCTCTCTCTATCTCTCTCTCTCTCTCTCTCTCTTTCTCTCTCTTTCTCTCTCACATTCTGTCTTTCTCTTTCTAACCAATCTACGATGATCTAGTGAACGTGCAGCGTCAATATGCTGGTGTCTAGGCCAAGGGATGTGCGATTAGTTAGAATTAGAGGAGCCATTAGTTAGTGCCTCTTCCATACTCATCTATCTCTCTCTCTCTCTCTCTCTCTCTCTCTCTCTCTCTTTCTCTCTCTCTTCTTGTCTTATGGAGGAAACGTCGAAGGTAATCGCTCGATATCGCGGGTACGACCCTCTTTCCTCTTCGGATAGGATTAACTACGTTCGAAATCATTTTAATTAGCGGTCCAGGCGACAGTCAAGTCTCTCTCGCTCTCTTATAAAGAGTACCGACACCGGCGCAAGCTCTACTCTAACCACGTCTTGAGATATCGACCTCGGACGATCGGATTATAGTCTCGAAAGAGGTTTTCGTCTCCTCTTCCTTGAAGACTCTTCCCGTCTTCCTTGTCCCTCACTTTCTCGATAACTTTAACTTCGGCGTCGCCGGAAGATCTTGAAGATAGTAATAAATTGGATGTTAAGCGACGAAAATTGGTCAATTAGGGTAGACGTTCGGCTTTCTCGCTCGCTCATTTGCTCGGCTATGTTTTTCTCTTTCTCTCTTTCACTTAGTTCGACAGTATCCATCCCATAAAGTCTTTATAAGAGTAATCGACCTTACCGCGTAACTCGAATTAATTAGTAGTTCAACTTGGGAGTAAGTCGATGACTCGATTGAAACCGATCAAAGTTTGTAGGATTATTTTTACTTTTTTTTTCTTTTCTTCCTTTTTTTTTTTTTCTTTTTCTTTTTCTTTTTCTTCTCCTTTTCGTTTTTTTCCTCGAAGACAATTTGAATACTTTTAGAAAATATCTGTTTACACGAATAGAACGAGTTAATAAGGTGTACATTTAACAAACAATTTGAGTGTTTTTTTTTCTTTTTTTTTTTTTTTTTTTTTCTTTACCACCAGGAAAAGCATAAATTCTAATTGAAAACAAACGGTAAGGTAAGATCGATATTCTTATAAAGGAAGAATACTTTGTCTAGTAGCGGTGAGTAAACGACTGGATCGATGCGAAGCTGTAGAAAGTAAGCATTAAGGAGATAACGAGTTAATAATTTAATGACGTATCCTGGAAAACGCTTTCAGCAGCGCGAGTACCGTACCGCACATGATAGCAGCCAGGAGGTAACTAGATTATTTTATAATGCAATTAAGGTAGTCTACGCTCGTTCTTTTTGACCAGACAAGATATATTGGAAAAGCTTTGTTTATCGGTACTATCAATGTATATATATATAATATATATAATATATATAACGTACGACATGAGACATTACGTGATTTTACTTTATATTTTTTCTATACTTATTTTCTTATTCCGTCATACGTATGTCTATGGAAAAAAAAAAAATACGTGAAAGGAATACGAATTTCAATTGATTTTACAACGTTCGTACCGAATGATCGAGCGTACTTGATTTTTGCGATCGCGCGATGCGCATCGTGTGGACGATATTGGACATATAATTATACCCTGAAATTAATATCGGTTATCGTGAATTTCGATCGATGTCAAAGGGAGCTACGAGTGTCTGATTAAATTACGCAGGCGAGCTCAGTTAGCCGCTAAATACGGAAACCAATATTCCATTGGAATATCTGTGCCAGGGTTGATCTCCATTCAACGAGAAGACATCCCAACCACTTCTATCTTTGAGTTATTTTTATCGATCCGCGTATCTCAATCGATTAGATTATTTTTTTTCATCTTTCTTCTTTATTCAACAAATATTATTATAAACTCCATCGATGACTAGCGCCTAATGGCTTTGTCGAATAACTATTTTTAATGATATTAGAACCGCGTAATTTATGCACCGTTAATATAATTTATGTGTATTGAAATTAATATGCGCGCCGGTAATCTATGCGTTTTATCGAACACGATAACGTAATAATAAATGTATTTACGTATTTATTAAATTTATCTTTTACTCTCCTCTTCCTTCCTCTCTTTCTCTCTCTCTTTCTCTCTCTCTCTCTCTCTGGCTAACTCTCTGTTATTTTTGTTCTCGTGTAAATGCATTCTCTACATTATAGGATGTGCTCAAGAAAATAATAAAATCATAAGCTTAAATAAACTATAATACAGAAATATGTGCAACATAATTACAAAACGGAATATAAACGGATGGCGCGCGCACACACACACACACACACACACACACACACACACACACACACACGCACGCACGCACACACACACACACGCACACGCACACACACACACACATATATATATATATCTTACGAACCATATACCATATTACAAATATATCATATAACATCCTTTAACGTCCTTTATTCTAAATCTAAAGTTCATTAATGCAAGTCCATTATTTTATTAATTAACGTAAAAGTGGTTAAATAAAGGTTAATTAGTACTGTAGAAAACGAGTGATAAAGCGAAGAAAGAAATGGACAATTCTACAGAAATTTCGACGTTTAATTTTGTTGCACAATTGGCCGAAAAGGCGAGCATTGCAAAAACACAAAAACCTTCGTAAAAGCACCAATTCGTTTGTTGTCCGGTTGACAACACACATGCAAACAACCGAAATGAACGTGACATTTGACGTGTATGAATATAGAAACGCTTCGATGGAATCGTATATACTCTTTGTAAAGTTCGTTTCTCACTTCGTCTACGTTATTTCATATAAAAAGAATGGATGTTGTACACATATATCTATGTATAAGTAAAAGAATATTCACCCTTTTCGATATAAATTCGAAATTTTTGTGAAAGTTTTATTATTTGATATCCTGCTAATTAAAACTCGTTATAAAGATTTACTTATATATATATTTATATATATATATATATATATATATATATATATATATATATATATATATTCGAACGAACATATATGTATAACATTTCGAAAAGATATTAAAATCTGAATAACCACTCAACGTTGTTGGAAAATCGTCACGCAAAACAAACCGTACAGTCAGAGCACATTCGTTATCAAACAGTCGAATGTCAATAGATGTGAAAACTTACAGTATTCCAATAAAATTTCAAAAGATATTTTTTTTTCAGCTACTATGAGAAATTAGAAACCGTTTATGATTTTTATGGAGTGTAAATAACTGCAATATATAACGTAAACGAACATATAGAGAAACGAATTTGTTCAAAGGATTAATTAATTCTAACGATTACGTTTGTAGAGTGCAAAGCTAAAACGATATGTTTGAACAGGAGCATTGAGGCTAAATTGACATATGAGCGAGGTAGAGAATTTTTCTCTCGCGCGGACAACGCCGAGAGAATTTTCAGAAATTTATTCTGGACGGTCATTGCTTTCATTCACACATTGAATCTTTTTGTTTCACGTCAGCGAAGTTATTTGCGTGTTTTATAAAAGCTTAGTTTCCTTCAAAGCTTCCTTTAACGTCGGATTGAAATTTTCCTTTGAAAAATATTTCTGCGTAAAATGCTATAAGTATTTTATTCGTAGTTCGAACAAATTTCACAGCGATATTTTCGCTAAGCGTACCGTTTTCTCGTTTCTGTCTTCAAAACGTCGAAGAACGGCAACGAACGGCAACGAACGGCAACGAACGGCAACGAACGGCAGATAACGAAAGTCGATTATCGATAATATCGTTCGCAGAAGTTCACAGACACGTGATGAGGACGTTGATTCGGCGTAACCAATTTACCTGCCGCGACGTTCGAACGTACCTTTCTATCGTGCAGACGTGCAGATTGGTGCATTTTCCAAGTCGAAAGAAAATAAAATCGAAAACCAATATTCCACGTTTGCAGCTACCACCACCGTTATCGGGACACGCCCGTTTATTTTTTGCAATTTCAAAGCGAAAATTGATTGTAACCACGTATTTTGTTAGCTCTCCTAAATTTAACTCGTACATTTGTACATCACAATGATCACCTTAAATGTTATTAATTATTTCGTTAGATAACACGGCGCATTTTTAAAATAATTCTATCTCATTGTCAAAAAGTAATTTATTATCATAAGGAAAATTCGTTCGCTTCGTTGCGAACGTCAGTGAAATACGCGTCTGAAAATCAAGACTGAAATGGAATGGGACATGGTAAAACTTTTTGGGATTTCATCAGCGGATTACATTCGCGCAACTCTAGTTTTAATTATCGAACTTTAATTTGATTTGTAGCGTATCCGACGTTTTTATAATACGAGACTCGCCTAGTTCGCAAAGCATAGAATGGTACACGGCGTACCATTGTAAATTGAATTGTAATGGAAACTTCAAAAAGTTCCTTTGTTAATTTTTATAAATACAGACGGTCTGGATTGTTTTAATTTCTATTGATAACATCACGAATAGGGCGGAGCTTTCTGCGAAATAATTTCTGAAAACGCTTGTTGGTATTAAGCGAGGCCAGTCTTTGAAAGGTGGATAATTTAATTGAACTCGTTAAAAAAAAAAAAATTTAATTATCTTCGAGATACCTATGTACGTTCCAGTTGAGAGATACCGTGCTAACTTTCGTCGAGACAACTTAAAAGATTTTCAAAAGCCAGTCATAAAAAAATCATTCCGAACATAATAGAAATATTTCTACAAAATTTCAAAGTGCCCGATAAAGAGAGAGAGAGAGAGAGAGAGAGAGAGAGAGAGAGAGAGAGAGAGAGAGAGAGAGGGGAGAGGATGGACATTAATCGTTCTTGATACGCAACGAGTCTATATTTTTTTGTGATGGTATATGACTATAAAAGGCGGTGAGAGGAAAAAAAGAGAACTGTTTTTGTCACCGGGAGCCATATATACACGCAAAAAATTCAAATACAGTCGACACAATCTGGGTGGTTAGGCGTTAAAACCTGTCATATTCCATTAAAGGTCGACCGATCGGTAATACACCAAACGTAACTCTATCTTTCCCATTATGTATTTTATTATACCTACTGTCCTCGCCGCACGCATCGACCATGTCCTTTTTCCTCTTTGTTATAAATTTAACGCGTTTATCTCCGGCGCGCTCGAACGGGCGTCGATCGTATACGTGGACACGAACAGTAGGGATAGACTGATCTGTGACGGGCAGCCAATATTTCATAATTATTAATATCCCGCCAATCCTTTTTGTATGGGGCTACGAAAAGGACACGCTTCTCTCTCTCTCTCTCTCTCTCTCTCTCTCTCTCTCTCTCCCTTTCTCTTTATCTATCTATATTTTACAAGTAATAATATATTATTTCAAAAATCGTTGATATTTTATTTTATAAACCAAGTGGAACTTGTACAAATTCACTATCAAATATTATTATTTTATTACTATTATTGTACTATTTATTAGATTCATTAGTATTGTCATATTTGAAGGTTCTGATATTCAAAGGACTTTGATGCATTTCGGGATAAACCGATCGGCCGATTTACGTTCCGTTCGAAAAGTAATTAACGTCGAGGGTTCTGTCGTTGTTGCATAGAGATGAGAAAATCGCGAGCGTATTTTGCCTGGGTTACTCGCTGCCGATAGGGATATACGATACTTTCGACGATGAGAGGAATTCACGAGGAATTCGAGGACAAGGTCCGCCATTCGGAGTTTCACGATAGCAAATTTTGCAGCGGTGAGGCGCGATAGAGAAGACGAGTTAGACGATAGCCAGGAAGGGTGGGAGAAGCAAGCGAGAGAGTAAAAGAGAGAGAGGCAGAAAGAGAGAGAAACTTTTATCGGCTGACAAGCAACCAAGCCAAAGCCGTTAATGGCTACTCAAATATGCGTCCCTCTAGCCACACTCCTACGCCGTGGCTTCCGAACTTCATTTTCAAAAGTTCCAGCCGTCTGCGGGATACTTTGATGGCTTTCATTATTTACAAACGGACCGAGGCGGGGAAAGAACGAACGGGTTATCTTTCTCCATCCCTCTCTCTTTTGCTCGTCAAAACAGATCAAGTCTATCTCCCTTTTAGACTCCAAAAGTGTATGTTTCTTTGTCGGGCAAAAGACTCAAAAAGCATTAACCGCGAATTTGCTTAAGCCTAAAAATGCGAATGTTTCCTGACGGTGCTTCCGGGTAAAACAAATTTTCATTTTTATTTTTACTTATGAGTAGATGTGGTATGGCCTGCTTGATCTGGACAGTCGGGATAGCTACCTTATACCTATTCTCGGCTTAAAGGGTCTAACCAAAATCGCTCGAGATACGAGCTTTCACGAGGCAATTAGTAAGCGATATCTAGTAATTACCACGGCAAAGGGACGATCGGTGAAATACCGTTCGAGCAAGGTTCTTTGGCCGACCGATAAATCGTGGGCAGCGTGCAATTAATCGGGCGCGAGGCACTCGAAACACAGAGCTCGCTTGGTATCTGGTTGACCCTCGGTCACCGTCGTAGTTGTCCTCCTCGTCGTTGGAATCGGTGTGGTGTCTTTTCTCGTCGCTGTATATTCTTGTTTGTGGGTATTATGGTGAAACTTGCCGAGAGAAAAAGACCTATTGCTCTTCCACTCTCTCTCTCTCTTCCCCTTTTTCTTTATCTTCCGCTCTTGCCCGTTCTCGCCTTAAAAGATAGAACAAGGGGAAAAGGAAGAAGCTCGGGAGAATCGAGAGAACGCATTCAGCCCGGCCCGAATATAATAACGACCACCAATTAAAATACCTTCTTACGGAACGCTGCAACCCAATTGGATAGTCGACAAGATTTCTGAACGCGAAAAAAGTACGCTTTCTAAAGCGTTATTGGAAAGATTCGCGCTCTGGGTTGTTGGTAAATAACAATCCGTTCTTGGCTTCATCAGTTCGAGCCGCTTAACGTTCACCAATGAGACTTCTAACGTTATCCTTCGATTTACCGATCGTAAATCACCGTATTTATCGTATAGTTTTATATATCAAGAATATATTCATATAAAAGCGATATCGGGAGAAAGTATAAGCCGACTAGGGTTGTCGTACATAATAACAGCCACCAATTAAAATACCTCATTACTGTGGTACAATAGGCACACGCTTGGTGCGAGAGGGTAAAGAGAAAGAGAGACAGAGAGAGAGAGACAGAGAGAGAGAGAGAGAGAGGGTAGGATTGTAGGCCGGGCAAAGGATTAATTCCTAACAAGAGACCTGCCTAGGGCTGCGGATTGAATTCCACGCTCACGCAAAAGGGAAAGGAGGGTCAGGAAGCGTCGGATCATCCGCGATCCTTCTGTCAATAAACAAATTAATGAACGGCTGCTTCCCGTCCCTTCCAATTAGGAAGGTCGCCCGTGAAAAAAACCTGGACCCACGCCGCCCATACTCTGGCATTCTCTCCCTTTTACAATTTTTGAATCGTCGCTAACATTGCCCGCGCAATACAGCCCCATCGAGAGATTTTCCACCGATGATTTGCAAGTCCTACAAAACCGATCACCTTCTATGATCCGGAAGGCTATAACGGCTTGGAACATTGACACTTTTCAAAGCAAACTCGGAATATCCAGTAAAATCGGCTTTTACATATCCCACGATGAAAAATGTGTCAGATATATGTAGGATATCAGATTCGTTGTCTGTTAAAAAGAAAAAAGAAAAAAAAAAAAAAAAAAGAAAATTAAAAAAAAAACTTTTTAAATTAAAATTATTCTATCCTTATATATGGTTCGTTATAAAATTTCTTGAAATAATCAGTCGATAAATTAGACAAATTTTTATTTTACAGAGATATCGCAGATAAAGTTATGAACGATCTCAAGTTTTTTTTTCTGTTTTGTTTTGTTTTTTTTTTTTTTTTTTTTTTTTCGTTTTTTTTTGGCAACAGCAGCGTATTAACGAACGCATTGCAATAACGTTCATACACGCCGTGATAAAAATCCTTTTAAATTCCATCCACATGCATCGTTCGTCTCCATTGGATTCGGTCGTTCAATGGCCTACAGCGCGCAATAAAACGTACTTACCTTTCGTGCTGTCGAACGGTACACAGAGCTCACCCGACAGTTTATCGACGCCACATCCAGACCTTTAAAAGCGATTTTAAAGGGAAAGAAATTCTTACGCCGACGTAAATTTCATATTTCTCAATTTTCTCATCTTATCTTTCATTTCGACTTGAATCACGAATAAATTTCATGATCACTAGCTGATCTTATTATTATAGGGAAGAAATTATAACGAGAAAAGGATAAAAACAGAAATAAGTATAATGGATATGATTGTTTACCATCGAACGCATTGCTAACAGATAAACAGTTTATTTTGTCAACTAGACAACATTTGCGTAATTACATTGTATAATAGACCAAGCTTAAACGCTTTACCTTCCGACACCGATCGTACGCATCGTCCGTGTAAACTTTACATGAATGTGCTTCTATGTGTTTTCTCTTTCCCTCTCTCTCTCTCTCTATATATATATATATATATATGTATATATGTATATATCACATAGATATCTAACACATACGTAGAACACAGGCGTAGACACAACTCTATGTTAGGACTATAACTCTATTCGTTGGTTTGCTTAGTTAATATCAACGTTAGTAAGCTCACGTTGATAGGATATCGTGTTCACGCCAGTTCGTCTTCTTCTTCTCTCTCTCTCTCTCTCTCTCTCTCTCTTTCACATGCGCACACAAATATACATACATAGCTTTATAATAGCATTATAACGTTACTACAGAGATTAAAATATATTCGTTCACCTTTTCATTTAGTTTAAACAAAAAGATTCAATGAGATAATGTCTCCTCTTTCGTGAGAAAGAATAAGCGACAGAAACGACAGATTAGAAACTTATGAAGTATCGCGAAATAGACGATTAACCAATTGTAATTAACATCTATCTATAATTGACTGATCTATAGGTCACTTGATTCTCGTATCGAAATAGTCCTCGTATTCGCTGACTGCTCTCCAAGCCGCGAACAACCGTAATTAGAACGATCGTACGAGATTAACTATTGAAGAGAGGGAGAGAAAAGGTTTCGTTTTAGGGAGAAACACGATTACGGCAATTCTGGTAGTCGCTTATCTCACGCTGAAATCGTAGAGCTTTGGGGAAACGAGAAGCCAATGGTTTACGATTAGCTAATGTATCGATTAACCATTCTCGAACTTCTACTTATACCTAATGAAATGGGTATATTTTTATAGTTTTCGTGAATGCGAGTGGTTTGTTCGCTTTTATTTTTTATTTTTGCTTTTTTGTTGTTTCTTTTTTTTTTTTTTTTTTTTTTTTTTTTTTCTTTAAAAAAGAAAAGAAAACAGAAGAAAATAGGATGGGATAGGAAATGAGAGAAAAGAATAAAATTTCAAGAAGGGTGAAAGAGGAGGCTTTAAAGGGATTCGTGACGATGACACGTAAGGTTTTTATCGTTGCGCGATACTTGGAAGCGATTCCAGAGGCAAGCTGACAGGACGTCGTTCCAAGGACCACAACAAAAACGATATTTATCGTTGTTGCTTCGTATTTTCTCTTTTGATCACTCTCACCCTTTCCGGTTGGCCGCTTACGAGTTGAAGAAGGTAGATCATGGTAGCTACCAAGTGATTGATTAACGATCGGTCCTTGCATAAAACTACCATCGCGTCTCTTAGATATATCTTTGCACCCTCTTTCTTCACCTTCGTCCTTTCGCAAATGCTTTGTTGTAAATAGCGATCATCTTGTGACGAATAAGAGAAAGACAGTCCGTTAATCCTCTTTTTATTTCTTTAACAATGTAGAAACTTTAGTATCCTTCTCTTTCCCTCTTATTACCATTTATTTCTTCTTTATTCCTCGATCTGTCTGGTGGATTGTATTAGCAATAAAAGTCACATAAAGAGAAGGGTCACCGATTGAAAGAGGTTTAAAACTGTAGAAGGCGTGAAAAACTTGTTTTCCAGGGCCTCGTTTATCGTTTGCTCCATCGTTTTTATCATTTCCTTCATTTAACAAGTCACGTGATAAATGCAACAAGAGCCTTTGAATGGGATCACAATTTTGCGGATATTGCAATTTTCACGATGTCACATGCGATGTCCCTTTTGTCTTAGATCTCAGAAACGCATCAGGACACTCGATTAATCGTTCCTAACGAGAACAGCAAGGAGAAGGAGGAAGGGATGGGACCGAAGCGAAAACAATAGGATTGACCGAACGTCCGTTGCAGTACCAGCGTATCGGCTTTGACGTATAGATTATACTAAGACGCTCCGATATTAATGCTTACTGGGAACACGCGACGTATGCACTATGCTATTATGCGATCATGAGTCAATAGGACGCGAATCACCTTATATATGCACCCTAATGCATTTGCATGGGTGGAGACACGAAGGAGAAGAGAATTTATAGAATCTTCGTAACGGATCGATATCCGTGAATATTATTAAAGTGTAATCAAACTTATCTAATAATATTTAATTCATTTTTAATTTATACGTGCTCGTAGCTCATAGTCGGATTTTTATCTTACACGTAAAAGCATATCGCGTAATACGTTTTATTATAGGAATTGTTTATGTTTCTTTCTTTTTTTTTTTCTTTTTCTTTTTTTTTTTCAGATACTATAAGAGTTGTCGTATATAACTCAGGAAAAGAAAGGTCCCTCCCGACGAAATTTATAATCGTTCCCTCGAAGCCTTTCTAAGCACATGACTTTAACGTTTTGCGCGATAAATGACGATTTAAAGTGGGTAATTAATTCGCGTGATCCGGAGGTCCGATACACGCTCGGAATAAAGAGTTGTACCGTCTCGTGAGGTCAGAACCGAGTGAAAAAGTCGTTCTCTGGCTTGTTTCGAACCGTACGGGGTCGCGTTAAAAGCCGGGCGTCGACGAATCGAATTTCGGACGAGCCACGTATAAGGAGCGGAGAATTTAGATCAACGGGATGCCGATCGTTCGCGGAATAATTTACTCGTTTTATTCATTTCGCAGTTAAATAAATATTCGAGAAGTATGTTATTTGATATGTCGATTTTTGTATTGTACGTTTTTTTTTTTTTTTTTTTTTTTCAAGCCGAAAAGACTCGACGTCAAAGGAATTAAAATGAAAATAAAAAAAAAACTTATCTATTTTATCGCGATAAAATTGCGAGAGACAAATAGCGGATAGAATGAATCAATGGGATTTCTTGAGTCGAAAGAAAAATTCGAATCCACCGCGAAGTGTATTCATTCTGTACGTCATAATCAATTGCTCGATGAACCATGGAACATAGTTTCGCGCGATCGTATATTTGTGCCAGCCAGCGATACGCGATCAAGCGTGAATAAGACTTCGCTTCGAGGAGAAGACAGGTTCTCTTTCTCTTTCTTTATTCTACCGCCGTACTGTCTACGACACAAAGTGAACCGTCGAGGATGACAATCTCGATTATCGATTCGCCTTACTCGCCTGCCTTCTTCCCCTTTCGATATTTTGCTCGTTTCCCTTTCTTGATTTGAAGGGGTCGTCGTTCAAGAAAGGTACATTCTTCTTTCGCTAAAGCAATCGGATATACCAATAGGAAAATTGAAAAAGCAATTCGATGCAACGAAAAAAAAAAAAAAAAAAAAAAAAAGGGAAAGCGATGGATAGAAAGGAAAAAAAAAGAAAAAAATCTTCGCGAATCGTCCTTCGTACTTGGAATTCTTCAGATAAATGATGGCGGCGCTCCAATCGACAAAGTAATATCTATCGAGAAATAGAAGAACGAACTTGCGATAACGGAAACGAAGAAAGTGCGATTGTCCTCGCGAAATCACCGACAATCGCGCATTGCCGGAGTCCAACGTTGCAGTTGGGACTGTGCGCGAGTCTAAGATCGAACATCGACGAGGATCGTAGATCTTTGATTGCTACGAGGAAAATGGAAAAATTGTCTTTCTCGTAGACGCGAAGATGCACCGGAAATAGGTACGACGATTCAAGTCGCGCTCGACTCTTCGGTATCCGTGAAAGCACTTGAGAAGAGAAGAAGTGTAGAGGGTAAACACAAAGAGAGATAGCAAAACCCGTCTATATCCTGTGCTATTTCTTCGATTCTCGATCGTATAAATCGTCGAAGAAAACCACTCATGGCTCGAATCTCGTGCGTTTACGAGCCATCAACGAGATACGATAATGCCGTTTCCGAACTGAAATCTCTACGTTCCATCAACGTTCTAGAATGCATAGAACGAAACGTCATAGCGTAGATAATGGCGATAACGTGTTAGTCAGAGTACGACGTCGAAAAAGGGAAGGCAGTTATTCTCGTGAAAATAATTAATAACGATACTCATTCCCTAGGCCATTTCCGTTCGTGGCAATTCGATTCGAGCGAAACCGAGACGGTTTAAACACGTACCTTGTTAAAGCATTAAGCGAGTCTTGTAACCCGAGGGGAACACATCCCTGCAAGCTTTGTTACCAACAGGGTAGGAATTTCTCCCTCCCTTTCTCCCTCTCTTTCTTCAGTATTTTTTATTTTTTCTTCCGCGATACAAAACGGTCGAGTTACCCGGAAATCATTATAAACACGGATAATTAAGCAAAATAACGCAAGTTCCAAGACTTTTGATAAAAATGAATGTACGTAATATATAAAAATTTAGAATACGTACAATTAGCAGAAATTATTCATAAACGTATATCAGAAAATTGACCCGATAAATTTTATAAAAATGGAATGCTAAGCTTTCTAACTAACCCTCATGCAAAATCAATTTTCCACATCGCTTATAGGTTGCATCGATTATTCAAAAATTTCTCACCCGAAAATATATATCCAGCTGATAGTGGTAACTATCGTTTATTTTATCATTAGCTCATTATTTATTTGCACGTCCGACAAGCTCGTAAATCCTTCAGAGCTCGATTCTTGATCCCAATTATTTCCATGAAGCTTTACGTAGAAGTGAATGCGTTAAGGTGCTCTTCTCACCGTATCGATTTTTGAAAATATTTAAATTCCATAAATATACAACGAAACGTTGAATAAAGCATACGCAAACAGTACTCTATCTCTCTTTTTCTCTACTTCCTCTTAGGCAAGAGAGATAAAGAGAGAACTTGAGAAGATAGTACGTCGGGGCTACTGCATAAACCAAAAGCGGCAAAAACTTTCAATAACGCAACGAAATAGTCGAAAGCAATCTTATTTTTCATTTTTACATACGAATCTTGATTTTTACGATGCCTTTCTCTCTCTCTCTCTCTCTCTCTCTCTCTCTCTCACACACATCTATTTCTTCTCTACTTCTTTTCTTTTCAAGATAAGTCATAAAAGTAACATGAAACTTGAAAGAACGAGTAATTCGCCGGTGATCTAGAAATTACTGTAATAGATTCGCTCGAATGAACGGAGCAGTGCGGAACAGCGTGGGCGTTACGGAATCAAATTCGTTGATGGAAATAGGAGGAATAGGAGTGTAGGATCAAGGCCTGGGTATAAATCACTTCTGATTTTAATCAAACCCGCTGAAACAGCCGCTTCGTCCCAATGGCCTGCTTTTCGTTCAGTATGACTTCGTATGCAAGTGCACGCGTTAAGCCAGTCTACTTCCTCATTCCGAGTTTTCGATGTTCGATAAAGCAATTTCTCTCGATGGGATTCGTTGATCGAGGAATGATCGAGTGGGTACGTCACGTTTCTCGTCCTGAAGTAAGTCTCTTCCATAAATTGGAGGCTAGAGATATTCGCACGAAACGTAGTGGTAGATAGATAGATAGATAGATAGATAGATAGATAGACAGATATATAGATATATAATATATAATTTCAGCATCTCTGGATCGATTAAAATCAATTCGACATCATCGTCATGGAAAAATGTACGAATATCAAAGCCCCATGTACGTACCATATCTCGAATGATCGAGATGCCACGCAACAGGTTGGACAAATTTTCATACTCCACGCGTCACGTGCGACCGTCGAAGGAAGGAAAGAAAAAGAGATGGATTCTTTGGAAAATTATTTTAACTTTTGAGTTATGTTTTCATATATTTAAGTCGAACCTCGACGATTATTCGTCCATTACGCGTTCGAGTATATCGTGTGACTATATTACCGTCAAAACTTTTCCTACGTCTACTTGAAAGAAAGAAAGACGGAGAGAGAGAGGGAGAGAAAGAGAGAGAGAGAGAGAGAGAGAGAGAGAGAAAGAGAGAAGGAAAACGATTTGAAGGAGTGAAACTAACAATACGATAATAACGAAAGGATTCTGTCAAGTCGAAGTAGGTAATTTAAATTGATTTGAAAATAATTTAAAGGGCACGCGATAGAGGTCCGAATAAGGCGATAAAAAAGAGAAACCCGGAAGAATCTTATTGTCAGCCATCTTCCTTCTTTCCTACGTTAAACATTCGAAATGATTTAAGTCGACGAAGGCGTAACGAGAAAATCGTTTAAGTGCAGGTCAACCGAACTGACCCGCTATTAGTCTTGGTAATAGAGTAAGGTGCTTGTTTCCTATTCGGTCACACCTCTCTCTCTCTCTCTCTCTTTCTCTCTCTCTCTCTCTCTCTCTCTCTCTCTCTTTCGACTTGTAGCACGATCTCCGCGCAATTTTTTTCTTTTACATCGTCGTCAAATGAAAAATTTCTCACGATTCGTGTTCGCATTTATTCTTAACATATCTCGAAAATATCCTCGAGAAAATTTCGAGGATAATCTTTTGACGTTTCATAATTAATTGCTATGTCGCTAGCAGTAAAAATAAAAGAAAAACACTGTGATCTAGTTTCGTGGGCATATTATTTTTTGGGATTATAAACTCAAAGGGAAAGATCGTGCAGGCGGGAGTTATATTCGAAAGCAAAACAGATGGACGAACAATGAGGCTTTCGCGGTCGAAGGTAATAAAATATGATAAACGTCACAAGCAGTGCACTTGCCTCTTTTGTTGGTTATGCTGCGACAATTCTATTCGTTGACCCCATCGTAGGTCGAATAATATTCCATCGTTTAAATTTGTCCATCTTCGATGGATTACGGTTACTTTCCGAGGGATCGCTGTAACAAGGGGAAATGAATCGAAGGGCTTTTATATATATATATATATATATATATATATATATATATATATATATATATTAAATATGAACTGTTCATATTTATTATTATTTTATCGTTAACGCGTTATATGCTCATTAATTCAAAATATGTTATTAACGCTGATGAGCGTTGTTCTATCACAGAATCGATTAAAATCGAAACGAACCAAGTGTCGGGTCAGTTGACAAAGTCCACATCAGCGTCGACCGAGCTATTTCTACGTTCAAATATGTGTTACAGGGAAATCGAACGCAAATAAAGCCAAAATACTCCGGTCACTGGATACCGTAACGAAGTACTGCATTGCTGCGAATCCGAATAATCGTGTAATTTGAATAGCATTATTTTGAACATAGTATATAGTTGATGTTAGTGAAGCTTGATCCCATAATCGAATAGAGTTCTCTTAAAATCCTCTCTCTTATTCGGTCTATTAAATTCGAAGAAGGAAAGGAGGTTTATAAATAGCGGACGAGGACACGAACATTAATCAGTATCGCATATTCTTCTTTGAAACGACCTTTCGATACATTTCTCTTTAGCGTATAGCAATGTTACCACTGGACGAAGTCAAGCCGAGCGATAAAACCGGATAATTTTACGAGGCCAGGCTAGGTCGAAATCGCTTATCGAGGAAAGCCACGAAGATCGTAAATCCATCGGCGATCCGCAAACCGCGTAAAAGCTGTCTGGAATCGTGCGAGAACGCATAGGGTCTCCACCTATACAAGTGTGTATATATATATATATATATATATATATATATATATATATATATATCGAATATTTCGACAACGAGGAGGAAGAAGAGCCAAAAAGCAAGTGAGCGAATAGCTTCGCCGTTGAAATTAGGAAGTTTTATTACTGTATCGTCGAAGATAACGGTAATGTAACAGTAACGATATCGCGAACGATATACAGGTTAATGTTCGCAATGTGTGATATGAACCTAGACATGCATACGAGAATATATACATATATATGAGCAAATAATTCATATAGGATAGAGTATGGAATCAGGGATAACGAGTTATCGTGCTTTTTGCTCGGGCAACCAAAGGAACCAGACGCGCATCACGAGAAGCGAGCATGAATTTCGGTTAGCTTGAATCGGAATAGGGAGGAGTGAGTGCTTACGTTCATAGCTAGGGCTGACCCTACCCAAAAGCAAGTTTTCGCATGTGCACAGGGTGGTACGTTGGAGAGGAAGCGTAAAGAGAAGTAGAGAGAAAAAGACAGAGAGAGAGAGAGAGAGAGAGAGAGAGAGAGAGAGAGAGAGAGAGAGAGAGAGAAGAACTTAGTAGATACGTGCACTGTAGAACTAAAGAGAAAGCAAGAGAGAAAGAGAACGAGAGGAAGGGAAAGAGAGAGAGAGGGAGAAAGATAGTAGCATAGTCAGATAGTAGTAGGAGATTCGAGGAGAAGAGATGGAGGCAAGCAAGCTGGCAGGTAGGTTACGTATGAACGGAACTAACGTATGAGGTTGGAGCGTGGCCAGCCACTATTTCACACGAGCAACGAGGGAACGTACTAGAGGCTACCCAGTGGTCAACTAACCTCTGCTGACCAATGGACCACCGGATAACCTATGCTGCCTACCCCATCCGCTGGAAATATGCTTATGGTATACGCTTGGCCTGTCGTTTTCGACAACGAACGACGACCGACCGCGCCCCTTTTGCGTCTCGCCGTCTCGCATTACAAGAGAAACAAGAGAAAGAGAGAGAGAGAGAGAGAGAGAGAGAGAGAGAGAGAAAGAGAGAGAGAGAGATTGAAAGAGATAGAGAATCGACTCACCGCCCGTACCGTATCGAATATTTATCGAAGTCTAACTCTCCAAACAATGTCTGCGCCGATGCACCCTGCGCGCTCTCTACGACTGAGTAATTACATTGTAAGGGGAAATAATTATTTGCAGAATAAGAGTATTACTAGAATGGGAGAATGAGAGAAATCGAGAGAGAGAGAGAGAGAGAGAGAGAGAGAGAGAAAGATGGATAGAGAGAGAAACCAATTTTCGATGAAACATAGCATCTACATATATAATTCTTCTTGGCTATCGATATTTCTGAGAGACTGAATTTTCCATAACGACGATATAAATCCCGAATAAATTTCTATAAAACAGGGACGAAACTTTAATGGCAGTAATTGGATATTCGATCATAACGGTTGCATTATTTCGAAACAAATTATTGGGCGTATACCTTCTTAATGATTCGATCTTCGTAGGGAAGCCGTGTAATGCGATATGCCCGTAATTCAAACCGCAAAGATTTTTCTGTATATTAAAAATTTTTTCGAAGAAAGGAAAGTTTCATTTGATAGATTCCGTGAGATTGGAGAGCTATAAAGAGATCGTCGAGTCCGTCGAGCAAACGAAATGATGACGTCGATTGAAGTTTGCTTATAGAAATCACTAGAGTCATTAATAATTATTATGTGTATTGCGACGTAAAATCATTGCACGAATGTTCTCAGATTGAGCAGAGCAACGAGTTCGAATCGATAGATTTATTGACGTATTTATCATCGAGGCGTGTTCTTAGGCTCGATAAACGAGGACATATCGATGAGGATGAGGTGCATCCTTTTGGAGATCGAAGGTCGAAAGAATCGGCGAGAACAGGTCGGAAGAGAAAAAAAGAGAAGGGGAGAGAAAGACAGAGAGAGACAGACAGAAAGAGAGAGAGAGAGAGAGAGAGAGAGAGAGAAATGATCGCGATCATTCGAGAAGTGAGCCGAAGCTCTTGTCATTCGGCGACTCGCATGCATCATCGTTTATGCCACTTGACACGACAGATCGAACGCGATTGCGGTTCAACGGAATTCGCGCGCAATAATTCTGGCTCGATATGCGAGCCGATCGTCCTACTGCTGCGCATATTTTACCGGATATTTAAATATTTCTCTTATGCTTTTCGAGGCTGGCACAATTCGTGAGAAATGCGAATGGAAAATACGAAGACATTCACCAAGAAGGCTTATTGCAAATGCAAAAATGCAATGAGTCTCTCTCTCATAACCATTCCTTGAAGAATTCGTGAGATATTAAATCGCGGTTTTTCTCTCGGCTTTCTCTCGCATCAACTTTTTTGTTCTCTCTCTCTCTCTCTCTCTCTCTCTCTCTTTTTCTTTTCTTTTTTTCTTTTCTCTTCGGCTCTTTCGACCGATAAAAGTATCAAAAGCGCTTCTTGAAAAAAGGAAAGTCGATACTCTCCATCTGGCACTCGTCCGAGTTTTTATCTTTTCTCTTACGTATCCACGTATATAGTCATTTAAATAGTTTATATACCATCCAAATTATATACCTAATTGTAAATATATCTATATCGTTTATCGTCAGAAACGAAGCAGTCTTTCTCCATTAGCCATTCTTGACTCACGAAACGTCAAAATTAATTTGCCAAGGTACGAAGAGACGTCATCAATGTACTTCGACAGGGATTTATTACTCTTGCACGAAAAGAGAATATTATTTGTCAGGGAGATGGGCAGGCGATTGCTCGTGCGCGTTCGACAACGTCGACTCCTCTCCGACACTTTCGACGCATCCTCCGGCTGCGTCGCCGTTGGCGAATGGCGACGATCTCGCGTCGCACAATGCCTAGGACGATATTATGATAATATTGAACGTGTAGTAGGAAAGCGACCGATCCGAATGATGGATGGCCTTTAAGGTCGGATGTGCCGGTAATACCTACCGTCATTGTCGTCCGGGCTAATTTCTCTCGGCAATGGTGAAGGTTCGTGTTTACAATAAAAAAAAAAAAAAAAAAAAAAAAAAAAAAAAAAAAAAAAAAAAGAAAAGAAAAGAAAAAAAAAAGAAAGAAAAAGGAAAAGAAGAAGAAAGAAAATGTAATAACCGTCGCGAGGGACGCAAATCCAAAAGATAACTACCCTTCACCCTAGTCCTTCACGAGACGTGTCGATTGACGTGAGCACTGTCTCGATACAATGGCCACCTTCGTGTCTCCCTCGCTCTTTTCGTGCTTGTGTGCGTACTCCTTAATGTCGTTCGATATATCATAGCCGCGGGACGCGTGTGTGGTTCTCTCTTGCTAATCTCACCGACGGGGGGTGTGAGACACGGCCGACATGGGAAACGCTTGACGAAGATAAATAACCTGTTTAGCGATACGTCGATACGCGGAGCACCACCACCACCACTACCACCACCACCACCACCATCGTACTCAGGGATTCCTCTAAGCGTTCTATCGCTATTCCTTTTCACCCACGCTGTTTTCCCTCTCTTTTCTCTCTCTCTCTCTCTCTCTCTCTCTCTCTCTCTCTTTCTTTCTTTCTTTCTTTCTCTTTATTTCTCTTTCTCTCACTACTTCATTCGTAAGGAGTTCGTTCGAAGGAAAGTGAATTCTCGATATTCTACTTCTTCTACGAGAACGATTTTTCTTTCCGTCAGTATCCCCGTTCGACTTTTTCTTCAACCTTGTTCTTTTCTTAGTTTTCTTTTCTCTCATGCCACCGCCAATATTTCGAGATAAAATTGTAAGTTACAGAGAATTTACGTGGACTCGTTTAACAGGATGAAAGTATAGAAAGCGGACGTTCGTTTAGTCTATAAACTTTCGTAGGATCTCTCGTAAATTGAAATCTTTTCGTAACCCTTCGCCAATTTTTCCATTTACTTCAACCATTTTCTATTATCAAAGAAATATAGTATTCCTTTCGTATTTCTCTTTCAGTTAACCGAAAGGATTCGCAATCAGCTATTTCACATTCTAAGTTAAACATATCCAATATATACGTTCATGTATCTTTATATATATATATATATATATATATATATATATATATATATATATATATAAAACTACAGGTAATTTAAAAAATTTTATTATCGAGTCAAAATTCGAGGGTCATTAGAAACAAGCGGATAGGGTCATTGGTATGCGTGAAGTATCCTTTTTCCCTCGGAAGGCGTTTTATCGTGTCGGTAGTTTGGGAAAAATTCAACCGCGTTGCGGTTACTGAGAAAGTACCCCTAAAAGCGAGTCTCGACCTGCCGAAATCGGCCATAAAGCACAAAACGCGCGTTGCACGGCGTCGCTCGACGGGGTGGATTATCTTCCGAGGTTTATCGGGGGAACAACGTCGGCTTGTTTTTAATGGCTTTACCTCCTCCTTCTCTCTCTCTCTCTCTCTCTATCCATTGGAACTTCACGAAGCCATTCGCGCCCTTTCTCGCTTGGTACGTGCTCGGACCGAGTCGAGCAATAATCCTAGATGATATTCAGTCGCTACGAGATGGTCTCCGTACTCCTAATACGAGGATACGGAACTTATACGACGGTGGACATTTACGTCCATCGTCGTCGTCGTCGTCGTCGTCGTCGTCGTCGTCGTCGTCGTAGTCATCCTGTCGTGAAGCCGACGATCGCTCGGAGCCACGATTAAATCGTCGTTTTAAAGGGAACCATCTGGTGTGCGAACTGCAAATACTCGAGAGACGATCTACGTGCGTACTCGATTCTCATAGTCGCATAAAAGCGCCATTCGTACGCGATCTCGAATACTTACTTGAGACACATCTTTCTGGATTTTCTCATTTACTTTTAGAGTTTCAAATTACGATACTCGTTTATTCTCACATTCGAGGAAATTGACTAGGTAATAGCTTACAGCAGTGGATGACTTAGATGAGTCATGTACGATAGAAGTAAATTATAGTCTGGATTACGTACGTTAATCATTCCTTCGCCGAACGATTTCGTTTATTTGCGAAAGAAACGATAAAAATTCCCTTACTTTCTCTTTCTCTTTACCAAGTTTCAAGGTAATGGCGCAGAAATTCGAACGATGAATGGTTCACCAAGGGGAAGAGAGAGAGAGAGAGAGAGAGAGAGAGAGAGAGAGAGAGAGAGAGAGAGAGAGAGAGAGAGAGAGAGAGAGAAAGACAGAAAGAGATAGAGAGAAAAAGACGGTACGGTTCTTTGAATTATTACCAGCTAACACGATGCGTAAGAAGTAAGTAGACGAGAAGGAAGTCTTGCTTTTATCTTAACGGCGATGTTACGTCGGATATGCGCCATTAAATCCTCGCTCATCAATCACCTTCCTGGATTGTTTTCGGTTTTTGTAACGTACACCCCTCTCGTTCGGATTAAAGCAGTGAATAGATAAAAGAAGGTTTTGTTCGGGGTCGGATGAGTGAAAAATTCGAGCGTCGAATGAAAAAAAAAAAAAAAAAAAAAAAGAAAAAAATTAGCAGATGGTTTTGAGTATTAAAAAATAATTATGAGAAAAATCTATCCCCCCACCCCCGTATGCATAGAAGAGAAATAGAGAGAGAGGGGGGTGGGAGGTAGGGAGAGGAAGAAAGAAGATCCGAAACGTGATTCTCTATCATAATGCTTTATCTTCAGTCTGTCTAACCAGTTAAGATACTCTTAAAGTACCGTGTCTCGAGAATATCAAAAGGAATACACTTAATATTAAATCGTAAGATATGGATCTCTCTCGGCATTTAAGTAGATGCCATGGTCTTATCGGCACTGGTTCAAAGACTGTTCAGTTTTGTTCCTTTGGTCGGTGCTCTGCTCTCTTCCATGAAAAGGAAGCCGTTCCAACACCGTCTCGTCGTTCATAGCATCTATCCCATCGTCTTCTCTTTCTCTAGAGCCCGTTTTCTAATTAGTAGAGACGCAAATTTCACTGAGTTATCAGGTATTTCGAGAGGTTTCTTAAGAGGTCCCCGGTATGGGTTTGAGCGTCGAATGTATAACGTTTTTCCAAAGAAGGAGAAGAAGAAGATGAAGAAGAAGAACAAGAAAGGGAACTCCTTTTCCAACGCTCAACCGTTTTGATATTTAATCTCACGTGCTTTCTCTTTCTCTCTCTCTCTCTCTCTCTCTCTCTTTCGTTTATTCACAAGTCCTTTGGAGATTGACTATCGTCGTTTTCGCTCTTTCTTCGTTTCTATTTCTCATTGCCTTTACAAGGGCTCCAACGCAGCGTTCGTTCTCTTTGCTACAAAAAATATCATGAAATAACGTAATCGGAGTGCTAATAAAATCTGTGCTCCCTTCGTTGCGCCGACCCGTAAATCCTTTCACTGTCCTTTCTTCTCTCCCTTTTAAACGGGAAGATAAAAGAAGTATGAAAGAAAAAGTGAGAAAGAAAAGGAAGATGGAAAGGAAGAGGACGGACTCGCTTTAACTTCGTTACTTATCGTCATTATGGTCCGATAAAAAGTGTACAACCCTGCGGGCATCATAATCCCTCGAAAGCTGTATTAATATTAGGAAATGAGAAAACGAGGTAGCTCTTTTAAATTTAATCTCTTAATAAGATCATTCGTCAACGAGCCAGGAGCGATGAAGTGGCCAGGATTATTTTTAATCATCCCTTCGTCGAGTTTCATACCTTACCTCCCCCTAGCTGGTTCTCTTACCTACGTTGCTACTTTTTCAAGCGTTATTAACAGAAAATTAAGAGTTTACCGAGTTCTCGGACATTTCTTTTCTCTGAACTATTTGTACTGTCGTTCTTATCTATGCATTCTTATCCGATAGAAAGAAATTATTCCCGATAATGTTCAATGTCTAGATACCACACACGAGTGCACTAGAACGTTTCTATTTCCTCGGGGGGAAGAAAAAAAGATCTCTTGGCGAACAACCCTTAGATTTTCTCTTTTTCTCCTTCTTATCGAATCCATCGGGAACCGAGAACGACGAGGGGCGTTCCCTCGCGAATATCCCATCTGCGTCTTCATCGTGGTCCCTGATTTAGTTTAAGTTAACAGGCAGCTAGTGGCTTTGGAAGTCGTTTAAAACGTATGCTGTTGCCCGAGGACGGAAGATGTTAGCAGAGAGGAGAAAAAAGGTGGTTCTTGATTAAATAAAATGCGTCTGATATGGTAGATTTGATTTAGAAAGTTCGAGAGAGGGTCTTCTCGCATGAAGGAAACGCAGAACGCAAGAGGAAGTACCACGCTATCGGGTCTCTCGCATCACCTTTCTTGGACTAAATTGAAAATTATTACCGAGACGATTGCGACTCGATAAGATATTTCTGAATCTACGATCGTTTTTTAACATCGTTTTTTCTTTTTTTTTTCTTTTTTTTTTCTTTTTTCCTTTCTCTTTTTTTTTTTTAATTGTTTTTTCCTTCTTTTAATTTCCCACATTCTTTTTCCACATAGTTTGTTCGGAAAAAGAGAGAACAACAAATAAAGAAAATAGAGATGAGCTTTGAATTAATCAATAGCCAAATAATTGATCCTATATCCATTCATGCGTGTTTCGGAGGACGAGTTATAGCGGGTGGTCGATACGAAAGAGGTACAGCGGCCGATACAGAAACGACTGGGCCGCAATGTGGTTTTCCGGATAATCAAGTGGGAAACAATCGGAGCTCATCGAAATTCGCTGCGGACGCTCGAACTACTTGTCTGCGGGATAAAGCTCCGCTCTCTCTCTCTCTCTCTCTCTCTCTCTCTCTCTCTCTCTCGCTCGCTCGCTCGCTCGCTCTACTTTGCGGCGGTCGAACTTAACGGCCGTGAATGCTTTAAATAGTTTACAGAAACTACAAAACAATCTCGCTTTGGTACGTCTGACACGTTGCGAAGCGTGCTCCCTTAACCTTTTTCACACTTACCTCTTTTCCCTTCGCCCTTCTAGAATCACACACATACACACACCGATTTTCTTCTTTCTCTTCATCGTTGTCGTCACGGCATAGTTTTACTGCCACTAATATTTTGATAGAATCACCAAGATAACTTGCCTCGCATACTTTAGTTAAATAAAATACCAACAAGACGTGAGAGAAAATTTATTGTCCCCGATAAGTAGCATGCGATTGTTAAATTTCCGATAAATCTCGGAAAAGTACGACGGCTCTTCTCTCTCTCTCTCTCTCTCTCTCTCTCTCTCTCTCTCTCTTTATCTCTCTATCTCCATCTCACTCTCTTCCTTTCTCTTGATTCTTGATTAATTAACGTTGATTAATGATCGTTGTCTCGTGGAGAAACATTTTTCAGAAATTAGAATATGCAGATAGGATATGTATTATTAGATTATGTCGATATTGAAAATTTTCAAATCGAAAGAACAGAATATCGTATGTTTCGCCGATCGACGTGTAATATCATTAACTTAATAACCGGGAAAAACGAATTAACCCGTCATGATAATTTCATTTCTTTTCCAATAAAAAATAAATAGATCATTTGTTTCTCATTTCAATTAAAAATACATTATACCATTCGATATTTAATTTTATGATACATTAATTTCTTTAAGATTTTATGTTTTCATGGTAATCATTTTATTTTTAATCGAAATAAATTTCATATATTCATGTTTTCCGAGTAAAATTCTTCTTTTAGTAAACAGATTGAAGAAGAGGAACGGTGATATGATCAATTGGCATTTTGCTAGACACTGAAATCGAGAATCTATGGAGAATCTGATGCTGTCCAGATTACTCGAGGGGACGACATAATTAAGTCGTTTGCCAAAGTTTCACTTTAAGAGAGTTCGTTTTCCCCCGAGCTTATCGTCGTAGAAGATTCTTTCGACGACTGAAAGCCGACCCTTTGCTATATTTTATCTGTTTTTGATTAGCCTCAAAGCTGTCCTGTAGACAATATGCCGTTCGTGTTGATCTAAAATGATCATCGGTGATCTCGTGAACGAGAAGGGAGAAAAAAAATAAATGAACGAGAGATAAAATTACTTGCATTATCGAAATATCGCATGCTTATCCTCTTTAACTTTTAACATGTTAACGTTACTCCCGTAACGAGGAAACGAGCCAAATCGGAGGACCGAAGTCAACCCGGAACGGGTCAAATTGTGTCATCCGGCGGCGTTGTTTCTAACTGGTGGTCACGCGAATTAGGAACTCCGGAAATCTGCAAATGGCTCTAATTGCTTTTGCCCTTTACCCTTCTTTACCCTTTCGGCCTATCCTCACGGGAAATGAGGAAAACCTAATTTTATTAACTCTTCAATAAACGACAGCATGAGAAAGCTTTTCGTGGCCCTTTAAATTGGTAGACACTTTGTTTGAGAACAACAAGGAAGAACTAACGAATTTTCTTTTTTTTTTTTTTTTTTTTTTTTTTTTTTTTTTTTTTTTTTTTTTTTTTTTTTCGTAAATTATGTCAAATTCTCTCAAGAATTAATGCTTTTTCCACGCAGACCTTTTTTCTTCGTTTTCCCGAGTTTTCTTATATTTGTGATACATAATTCGCGATAAAACAAAACACGTGATGAAAACGAAGAATGACAGAATGAAAAAAGGGACAGAAAAGAATACAAAAAAAGGGGTGGAAATAAGAGAGGAAAAAGGCATCTGGGATATATGTACATAGGTGCTTGGATAAATGTTGAAAGAGGTTGGTGAGGCAAGCTACGGTTAGTCCCACCATCAATCAAGTCCGCCACTGCTTTTCTGATTGCGATGGAGAGGAAAAGGTTTGCGTCTGGATAGAGAAAGAAGAGCTTCATCCTCGGCTAGAAGAAGTGAGAAAGGAAGCCGAAAAGAGACGGTCGACGAACGAATGATAAAGACGCGATCTAAACAGAGGTGAGCCAAGTAAAGAGGATAAGCTCAAAAAAGAATACGAAAAGAAGGATGAAAGAGTGTATGTGTGTGTGTGGGTGTGAGAGGGAGAGAGAGAGAAAAAAAATGCGTTTAAACATGTTGTTGGAATATTGAAAAAAGAAGCATATTCAGAAAGCGTAAAAATTATGATAACACCTATCCTTCTTTCAATTTAAGTCGATTTAAACATTTTTAAACATCTTTTGATCTTTAAACATCAAATCATATATTTTCTTGCATTGACAATTCATTAGGTATCAAAGGTTTATATTTTTGTACTTTGGCAAACGAAAGAACATGTCTAGACGTTATTTGAATTGAGAAGATCGATAGCGATCGAGAAAAAGCAAGCAAAGGAGGAGAGAAAATTAGAATCGGCGGGGTGGGAGGCAGTTATCAGAAGCGTCAAAGCGCATCAAAGATTAAAGTACAGCTATCCAGGAGTTCCTTTACATTTGTCGATTAAACAGTGATGTTTTTCACCGAAGGATCTTCTTCGTTTATCTCTTTTTGCTTATCTTCTCGCTCTCTATCTTCTTTTTTTGCTTCTTACTTCTTACAACGACGACGTTAGCTTGGAAAGTAATGATCACCGACAGAAAATTACTGCTTGTGCTCCCTCAAAGACTGCCGTCAATATGGAAACTATCAAAGGAACGGCTCCTCGATAATCTTGATGCCTTTTTACTCTCTTATTTCATTTTTAAATTAGTAATATACAGAAATAGAATGGTAATGGTATACATGCATATATATATATATATATATATATATATATATATATGTGTATATATGTACATATGTATATATAATTTTTGTTTTCTTTTGAATCAAAAAGACAAGCATTATTAATTCATTATTTATTTGCATAGAGCTAGAGAAGCATGTATGAAGTAATATCAATCGTAGAAAAAAATATCAATTGTCCATAAAAGTTCTAACTGAAGTCTTTGTTATTACAGTTAAATGGAATCCGAATCGATTCCCTAGCTAGCGAATATTGGCTACTGATAGTAATATTCCTGAATTGGCTGAGCTCGACAGAAACGTTTTGAAGCCAAACGATATTATCCTGTTTGTTTTCCGTCTGTATTTGCGTAACGACTCTAAATTGCCATTACGATAGCGCGGCTGGCGTGTTCCGTTCGTCAAAAATTCAATTAGTGCTTTAATTTAACGCATTAGTCCTACGCGCATCTTACGCTCCGTTGGAATGCCGTCGAAGTATCTTTGAAAATCAATTAAAAAGCTTATTGCTCAAGTGGAGGAAATACGAACATAATTTCATGAGACTTTTTACGAATCATCAAAGTTAAGGTACTTTGATCTTTGACATTTAATTGATTCTATATTGTCGTGATATTAGATATTTTTGATCATTTTAAAAATAGTTTTACGACTGTAATTTTCTTCCGTGAATTTTCTAGTTCTTAACGATTCTTTCCCGAGAGAGTTTTATCGTATCAATTATATCACAAAGTATATTGCTTCGAGGTTCTAGGCTTCTTTGCTCGCAAGGACAGAAGATGTTCTTTAAGCTCAAAAGTCGCTCGGCATCTCGGACCAATTTGCAATATTTTCGTGTTAGCCAAGGAACGAAGTAGAATCTTCTCCTTCCATCGTCGTTTCCATAAAGTCTATCGGATGATGCAGCTCTCCAGAAAGAAAATAAGACGATAGGGAGACAGAGAGAAGGAGAGAGAGAGAGAGAGAGAGAGAGAAAGAGAGAGATGAGGAAGAAAGCAAGAAAAAAGAAAATAAAAAGAGTAGAGAGCGCTGTTTTGACAGAGAACAGTATTATCGACGTTCCGTCAGTATACCTGGAATAGGTACTTCACCGTAACTCTACCCCTCCTCTCTTTTATCATCCTCTTACTTTCTCAAGCAAGCATGATTGATAAATTTATTTTCGATGCAAACTTTACACGTTGTCCAAATATATGAACTTGAATTGATATTTAATAAAAATTAAATGAACACAATTTCCAATTATTATTTTATAAAAAGTATTATAATTAAATTTGACAGTTTGATATGTAACTGGGTCGACGATGGAAGATAAAGAAAATGCCAAGAGCGTTGCGTAAAACGTATCAAGATTGACTCTATCCGACTGTAAATTTCCAACTTTCGAGAAGGTCCAGTTAATCTCAGTGCGCGTTAGTAAATTACCGAGAAGATTCACGCGCATAACCACGGGGCCGCTTTACGAAGTAGCTAAGTATGCATGTATGTATGTACGTGCTTGCGCGTGGAAACAAAGAAGAAGGGCGTAGTTGTAAATTACGCGTGGTTTCCCCTAAGTTCGCGTACTTTGGAGCTAAGATAACTCGCTTTACTCGCGGTGTAAAAGCGTATAGCGCAAACTGCGATTAAACGCAGCTAACCTAACAGCCTAGTTTGGCACAAGGAGAGTAATTATTCCGCGTCGAAATCTTATAAAAAACGATTTCTCGACATCGCATATTATTATAGACAGAACCAAAGGGCAAAGATCGATGTTGCTCTTTATTTACGTTAAATGGAGGATATTTTAGATAACTATCCTCGGGCAATAATGCAAATCGAGAATTTCTCTTGGAGGAACAAAGTGTGCTCGTCGTGTCGTGCAGTTATTTTTTCTCTCTCTTCTTTTTTTGTTTTTTTGTTTTTTTGTTTTCTATTTCTTTATTATAAATTCAATTAGTTATTGTCTTTGTTGTTCACAGAAGCGAACAATGAATGGCATATTTGCAAAAGCCATAGCGGTTCGAACGAGCTGCCTGTTGCCGTCCGTTGAAAAGTGCGACCCGTTACTCTGACTGACATGCATTTAGTCTAAATCCATTGAGTGGCAGTTGGCCCGCCCGATAACGTTGAAATTGCGAAATAATATTTTAACCGAATCACGTCTGGCCGAACGTAAATTTGCAGAGTTTAATTAAAAGTTTCAATGAAACTGGCAGAGGGTGAGTATGGGTATACATTGTGAGCGATAAATAACGAAGCTACGTTCGGCTGGTCGGGCGAGCACGCGCGTGCACGCTTACGATCAAAACAAATTTCGACGTTCGACAAAATACTCGTTATAATATGACGCAACAGTCTGCCAGACGCACAATAGCGTCGAGGGTATATTTTATCAAACAAAGTTGCGAGACACGCTTTCATGTTCGCACGAGAATCGTGTTGCTTCTGTTTTTCCAAAAGCACATCGGCTAACGTTTGAGTCTCGACGAATCGTTTAACGCTTAAGCTTTTGTTTCATCACAAAATTTGTCACTTCTCCTTTTTTTACGAATTTTCAGATTTGATCAAAAGGACGCCTAAAAACTTTGGAATAAGTCAAACGTTCATTCGAAATCGTGAGGAATAATCAATTATATATTATTTTGTAACTAAGAGATGCGAGGGAATCTATTATAATACAAAAACTAATTAGAATTCTTTTAGGACGATATTATTAAAGAAAACGTTCTAAGTATTCTTGATAGGGAATGCACGAACGTAATTCTCTGGGGCTCGCATTCGTTTTTCTAGGCTCATACGCTCTCACATATAAACGTATATGGAACGTCTATTTATCATTTCGAGTAATTGTAAAAGACCACACGCACATCTGATACCTTTGTTTTTGTGATCGGTACGTAGCGGTGGTCACGTTTCGACAGAAAAAAGTATCGTTAAAATATACTTAATCTTTTACAACATTCTCGAGAAACCGGAAGTCATCGTTACAGACATAAAATACTCGGTAACGATCATCTAGCGCTATCGTTTACATTTGAAAGTTGAACGTTCATATGTTCTTTTTATCGAATAACATCCTAATCAAGTCCATATGAGTAGCAGTAAAATTTTTCAAAAGATTCAGAGATCTTCCCGTTGGAAACTCAGTCGCTCGAATACTTTTCTTGCTTGATTTAAGCATTTCCGTCAGCGACACCGTAGTTCAAGGCAACTCGATTAAAGTTATGCTCCGTGTGGCTTTAGTACAAGGACAAGAGAGGAGAGGACGAGAGCCTTCGTAACTTTTGGACGCGTCGTGCACCTTGCTAAGTGTAATATATAATGGATTTTTCGCCGGAAATGGCGAGGTGTCCATAGATCATGAACCCTACTTCCGTCGCAGCTAAACCCTAGCAGAAAGCCTGCGGTCTGATTTATTTTCCCGGTGGCGCTACGTCGTCCCTCGGTTGGTCCATTATCTTCTCGGTAGTTTCCTCGATTTGTTGCTCCTCGAATTTCCATTTTGCCGTACCACGGGAATATCATTAAATCGTTACAACGTCTGCTAAATTTTACGTAAGGTAAAATTCGATCGGATACTTGTTAAGGGATACCTATATATCGTGAATTGTAAGTAATCGCGATGAACGTCAGATACACATATAGTTTACAGTATAGTTTAAGTAAATTATAATTCTGAGAGTATCGTTGGAATCGACTCTTGCTTGTATCTGTATGAATGACGAAGAGCAAAAAGGAGGATTGAAAAGGAACGGGAACAACGAAACCGCTGAGGAGGACACGTTTTTTTAACTCGTAGCTTTGCGTTCTATTATGCCTGCCACCGTGAAGAATATTCATTCAAATTATATGGGCACGTCTCGTTCAAATGCCGGTTATTACTAAGCGTAGGCAAAGTATTCATTACCGTTTTGCTTTCGTACGCGGTAAAACTTTCCGTGGGCGTTGATTAGCACCCCACCGTGTATATTTTATATGAGCGAGAACATGTTAATAAAGTCAAAAGTATTTCTCTTGCGGATTTAATAAAATTTCGTTCTCGTATGTATATATTGCATATATGTATGTATGTATGTATGTATGTATGTAATGTTCTCAATATCAATTTTCTGTCAGCCACGTCAATACTATTTTATTAGTAACTATTTTTGCGAAAAAAAAAGAAAAAAAGGAATAATATGTACATTGAAATCACCGAACTCGAATATACAACTATTATACGCAATACTATTCGTTTTCTCGTTATTATATAATTCATCTATAATTATTTACATTTATAGAAATATCAGAATGAAAAGTATCGATTCTATTGGATTTGCATTGTTCTAAATGAAAGAAACTTAAAACCACGATCTGCCGTAAATAATTGGGAAGCAAAGTTTTTTTTTTTTTTTTTTTTCATTTTCTTTTAACCGAAGGACGTTTGCTAATAGCTCAAAGAGCTATTAATTTTAAAAGAATAACTCGTGACGGTATTTTGCCAGGGAAAATAATAATTCTTTACTATACTCCGGAGATAGAAGGAAAAGTCAACGTGCTTGTCCAACCAAGCCAGAGATAAGCTATAGCGAGAAAAGAGAAAAGGACTAAAAGATAAAAGTAAAGACAAACGAAACGATTGAAATGCGGCACGGCAAAGGACTCGTCAGCTTCGAGAAGATTCGCCAAGGGAATGAAACCCTTCGCCTCGAAGTAAGACGACGATGAATCGAAGTAAGCCAAGTGGGATTCTTAACGATTCTCGCTTTACAAGCTGTGATTTCTGATTATGTTCGTGCAACATCGGTCAGACATACTGAAAGAAAATATTGAAAGAAAATACTGAAGGGAAAGAACGTTGAAAGACAATATCTTTTTTTTTTTTTTTTCTTTTTTTCTTTTTTTCTCTTACGAGTCAAAGATAGGAACAGTCAAATAAATGGATCATTATTAAATTGCTGTAACACGTGAAAGTTTAGTTTTTAAGATTCGACGTAAAATAAATTAAAGTAAATTCGAAGTATATAAAACTAAAAAGATTGAAAATCGATAAGCAAATGTTGAATGATTCAAGGATAATATGAAGAAGCAATAGAGAAGAATTGGATGGAATAAGAGGGAAAGAGAAAACACGGTGTTGAGGCGAGCTGAGTTTCCGTCTTCGTGGCACGACGGGGCGTTGTAATATGACGTCGCAGCGTGAAATCCAGGCGGAAATTCCGGCGAGCAAGCAATGGTATCAAGCAAAACCCACCACCTCCCCCCAAAATGAGTGAAAGCGTACGAAGGGTGGAACGGTTGAGTGGAAACGAGAAAGAGAGAGAAAGAGAGAGAGAGAGAGAGAGAGAGAGAGAGAGAGAGTGGGCGAGCAATCCAACGCACAGCAGGGGGGCGGGATTCGGGCGAGGGTGTCGCTATTTTTCATTAACCGCTCGATAGAGCGAGAGAGCGGCCCTCTCGATGTTTTATTTCGTTCGTCTCTCTGTTTCGCTTTTTCTTGCTCTCTCTTCGTCGGTCGCACGTCGTTCGATCTTCCCGCTGCTTCAGCCTACCCCCTCATCTACGAGCTTCATCGCGACGAGAGGTGCGCACCCTTTGTCGCGCCCGCTCCCGGGCGAGCACTTCTCTTTTTGCTATTTTATTCAACTTTTTCGCGAGAAGGCGCAACGGAGCAAGAGAGGTTGGGTTGGGGAAATCCTTTTATTACCTGGGCGCGCGACTCCAGTGTTTAGCGAACAATAAGCCGATGAAAGCTACGTTTGAGCCCTGGGAGTCCTTTGAAAAATCCTTTTCCACCGACCTTCCACGGGGTCCCTATCTCCCTCTCTCTCTCTCTCTCTCTCTCTCTCTCTCTCTCTCTCTCTCTCACTCTTTCTTTCTCTGTCTCTCTCTTTCGCGCGCGCGCGCGCGAGCGCTTTTCTTTCCCTCTTCCTTCATTTTTTCTCACACCTCCTTCCTGCCTCTATTTTTCTCACCGTGCGAAGTGTCCCGTCTGTAACAATTTCACACTTCTCCTCTAATCCCAAACGCCTGTATGTACTTGACTCTATGATACTCTAGGATGTACGCATTTTACTCTCTCGTGATTCTTTATAAGACGTGTCGCTATGATCACGGTCGTAAAATGAAAAAGTATTGTAGATTTAAAAACAGGAAGAAAAAAGAGCAGGGAATCCTTAATCGTTGGTATCTTTGTCATTGTATTAAACTATGTCAAGCTAGAAACGTTTCTCGTTATTCGCAAACAGTCATCTCTCATTTTGATCTCACCCAATAATTTACGAACAACCTACCTTTTTGCACAGCGGTCGTTCAAAAATCGACTAGAAGAACTTGCATTCAGGGTACTTAAAATTGTCGAGACACCATTTATCATTCTGTCCACAGATCACTTAAGCCGAAAAGGTCCGAGACGCTTGAAAATCATGACGTTGCAGTGAAAATGCGAAGTCACTGTCCAATCGTTTTAAACGGTGCAACGCTTAATCGTTTGGCCTCGACATCGTTCTCTCGAGATATCCGCTATTCATCGTCTAAGATTCATGCGAAATAAAAGACGTTCGTTGGTTGATCGAAACGACGATCACTACGACTAAATTCCAACGAAGAGGAAATCTTAACGTTCACCGAGGATGAACGATAGTCGGGGGAGATGTTCGCGGATGGTGGGGTCAGGGGTAGATAAATGAAAGCAGAGAGACTTAATGAGAGCCGCGGGCGCATTCATATTTATGTGAACCAACGAACGTAGCCTCGGCACTGAATCAGACCCGCGCTAACACCCTCCGCCCGATTCACCGACCCTGCCCAAACTCCATTTCCGCTCCCGCCCAGAAACCGACCCTATTTGTTTTTATAATTCTACTTGAATAATTGCCAACTTCTAGCTACCCCGCTAACCCCTTCATCTCGACACAACTCGCCTCCACTTTCCGTACTCGCCGCACGCGGTAGTCGCTCCCACGTACACCGCATCTACACTGAAACACGTAAAAAAAAAAAAGAGAAAATAAAAATAGAAAAAAAGAACAAAAATACAGAAAATAAGAGAAAAAAATCAGCTGAAACATCGCGTACCCTCGACCAACCTCCATGCTAACTCAAACCTCCTGCTAAAACGACCACCGACTCTTGCTTTCTCTCTTTTTTCATTTTTCTTCTTTATTTTAACGTCTTCTTTCTTTTTCATTGTCTTATTTCTTTTTTTCTTTTTTCTTTTTTTTCTACGAAAAGGAACGCATGCGATATGAGAGTAGAAAAGAAATAGTCTGAAAAAATCCAAAAGTTATTTATTTTGTATTCTAACGGCAAGCGTTGGTCGATACCGATCGAGGATCTGAAAATCGAATCCGGAGTATCGATGTAAGAAAGAAAAATAGATAGAGATAGAGAGAAGAAAAAAAGAGTGTAAAACTGATGGCGCAAAAGAAAGAGAAAAGATAACGGCGAAGGTTACCTCGTAGCTGAGAATCTTTTTAAAAGAAACCAAACGTAAAGTTCGTACGTGTGTTGGGCAGTAACCGGTGGATTCGGAAATTGCATGGGCCGTTGAATGGAAACGGTATAAGACGATTTTAGATTGTCGATATCCAGATAGGAAATTCGATAGAAAATGAAACTCCTTTTGAAGATATTCTTTTCATCTATCCATGATTAAGAGGTAAAAATGAAATGAAGAGGTAACACGGAGTAAACCCTTTTCGTAAAGTAGTCGATTGGCTCTCATCTCGGATTGCCTTTCGAAATACTCTCCAACAGGAATGTTAACCGTAGCGACTACCGTTCGATAAATTCCGTACTCTGGAATAGCAGCGTGACCAAAGTGGCCACGTTCTTCCTGGAAGATAATTTAGATTCCTGAGGTGCGATTTACCAAACTTTTTATTGAAATTATCGAGGAGTGTTAGTTATCGTTGATGGAAGAGTAAACGTTTTCGTAACGGAATTCTTCTGTACGGCCGGTCCGTGACGGAATCGTTTCGTTTTTAACGATGGATGAATTTTACAATTACAAAAGGTAATAAGAAAAAGACATATATATATATATATTAGGGGGATCGGAAAGTAATGTCGTTTTTGCGCATGTCGATATTTGATTGTGATTAAAAATAAAAACTTGTTAAAAATTTATTCGTTTGAATTTAATTTAAGAAAGTGACATTACTTTCTGGCCCCCCTAATATATATATATATAATACGTCAAATTTCGAAAGGAACTATTTACTCGGATCAGTTTTGTTAAATTTTAATCAGCTTCGTTCATATCGAGATGCAAGCTGCTTGCATTCGCTTAATTAATAATCGTGAAATGTTGGACGAATGCACGCTGCGTGTAACGAAGAGAAGTTCGAACGTGCACGGAAACGTAATTTAATTAATAATAATCAATTAACATACGACGTCATAAGCACCGAAATCACGTACCGTCGGGGAAACATTTCCTCGACGGTGGCCGACACCGTTTTGCTCTGACTTATCGAATAATTATGACGATTACAGTGGCGATACACGTAGAAACAGGTGCGCTAAGATTAGTGGCGCCAGCGAACGTTAAACTCTTCGCGTTGGGGTAAAGGAAAGGGTGGTAACGCTGGGGTTGGTTATAGGATATCCGAAGAAGCCGAGGGGTAAGATAAAGGTGGTGGAGGGTGGTTGGCTTCACCTCCGGCAGTACTGCAACTGCAGTCATCTACCAATAAGAAGCGTAGAAACAGGATGGAAAGGGATGGCGGCGTTATAAGGGGGTCCTGGTAGTCTTGGTGGAAGGGTGAAATAATTGTCGGGGCGCGTGACTCCCATGCCAAGCATCCCTTATACTTGGAGCCAGCCAGCCAAGAGTCTGGAACCACCGCAATGCACCCATAAACTTAATACTGCCGTTTGCCGGCTCTTGCTTATACCAGAAGTCACCTTTTCCCGCATTTCTCTCTCTCTCTCTCTCTCTCTCTTTCTCTCTCATTCTCTTCTGCTCCCCCGAGCGAGAGTAAGGTTCTTTCGGACGGCTCGATACGGTAACGTATATCTCACGTATCTAGAGAAAGGAACACGTTCCTTTGTTCCTCCTGTCTTAAGGTATTTCCAATTTTTACACTCTTTGTCGTTTTACCTCGACGAAACGTTTGAATTCTTATGCATTCTCTTGGATATTTATATGTTCGTTAATTGATCAATATCATACGGAGTAATTACGAACATCGTCACGAGAAGGCATATCGTTGATCAAAAAAAAAAAAAAAAAAAAAAAAAAAAAAAGAAAAAAAAGAAAAGGAAAGAAAAAAAGAAAAAACAAGATAATCCATCACCTGGTAATCATCTCTAGTTGTGATATTTCGACAAACATCGGAGAACGTGCCGGAGCAATTAACTTCTCTTTCTCTCTCTCTCTCTCTCTCTCTCCCTCACTCATAGTTTTCGTGTAGATCGCCAAGAGGTATGATCCCTGCATCCTCGTGACCCGTATATGTCTCGTATCGAAAGAGGATCATCATCCAGTCGTCAGACTGCCAGGACGTTTCCACAGATTGAGAAATAAATGAGTTTTTAAATCGAGTGCTAATCGTTTCGTTGATTCGTGCAGCTGAATGGAAGATATAGCGTGCGATAGTGAGATAGCGAGAGAGAGAGAGAGAGAGAGAGAGAGAGAGAGAGGAAAGGAAAGAGAGAGAGAGAGAGAGAGAGAAAGAAGGAGAGAGAGGAGAGGTAGGAGAGTGGGTCAGACATACTGGAAAAGGATGAAGTTTCAATAAACTCCCGAGAGGGAAGGACGTCGGAGTCAATTTCAGAGAGCAATTGCGGGTCACGAAGCAGGTCGACATATAGAAGGGAAAAGGAAGAATTGAGTTGATGCAATGAGTTCGATGGTAAAGATTATCATGGGAGTGGCAAGAACAAAAAACAACATCGATTTCGGTGCGAACACCGTATAAAAATAGTGAGACGGATAAGAGATTTGGAAGAGCCCAATGGATATAAATAAAAAGTCTCGAGTCACTCAACGTGGCGCGTTTCCTTCGATTTCCACGCTGGTAGTAATGGCTCGAGTCAATATCTCCCGAGCTGCTTCTTCTTGTCTTTCCATCAGTCTTCGAAGAAGAAATCGTAGAAAGAGAAAGAGAGAGAGAGAGAGAGATAGACAGAGAGAGAAATTGTGAAGGAACGAGGAAAAGGAAAGAAGAACCAATCGAACGCCATCGTGGTACTTCAATAGACCTTGGAATAAAAGCCACCTCAGCTTTATAACTTACACCTCCCTTTACACGGGTTCGATCACATTCGTTAAAGACGTTCTTATTCGATTATCACGATCTACGTCCTTGAATTTTCATCGAACATCGGCAAAATCTCCGAACGTATGTGAGCGCTTCTTTAACGACTTCCTAAAACTCCATAATTTTCACTTCGTTGCCTTCTTAATTCGATTTTATGATATCAGAACGAGCTCGTTCTTTGGGGGAAAAAAAAAAAAAAAAGAAAAAAAAAAGAGAAAAGATTTTCAGTATGTAGTGAACATTTTAAAGAACGGAGTCTTGTTTGATAATACAATTAAAACTTATTATTCTATGCAAACAAGCGTAGTATCTTGTTAAAAAGTTTCCTTCCTAAAAGGTAAATCGCGTTCTCGAAGATCGAGCTTCATATCTTAACGCTCGTCCAAGTTTTTGACGTCTCCAATTTCCGTTTCTTGATTCGATCGAGGTCATTGACTTTCAGCTAAGTATTCGTTGCATTGCCTAAACACGAGATCAAGTCACGGAGTTAGAGTGACGAACCTGGATTACTTTGCCGAGCTAAGAGTAAGAGCAAGAGAGAAGGAAAGAAAGAAAGAGAGAGAGAGAGAGAGAGAGAGAGAGTGATAGAAAGAGAAAGAAAGAGAGAGAGAGAGAGAGAGAGAAAGAGGGAGGAAACTGGAAGGTCTCTCGGTCAACGGGTAACTTGTCTCTTCTGGTTGTGGTTTCCTGTAGGTGCACCAAAAGCTAAGCTAGAAGTTAGGAGAACAAGGAGAAGAGAAAGAGAACGAAACTGAGAAGGGGGACAAAATAGAGAACGGTGTGAGTTAACTGCACGCGATAAACTGTAACTACTACTTCGAAGGTAGTAGTAAACCTACTAACTGTTACCACCTAATTATGGCTAAGGTAATATCGGGCTCTCCATGCTGTTTCGAACGATTGCTACCGGTGTATCTTGGAGGCTACCTCTTGGTAGTCTTACGTAAAACCAAGCCCTTCGATATCCGGCTTTGAGCCGGTACCGCCTTCATTTGCCATCGACCTCTAACGATTTTCTCGCGATATCGCTCTCTAATTCGCTAGGATTTACGTTTGCAACGAACTCCAGTATTTTTATCGATCGACCGCCTTTCCCCAATCTTCCAATTAATATTATCATCTTCAATTCAATACTACTACGTAAGCGTTTCTACTACGAGAATGTCTTACCTCAACCATTACTTTATCGTAGAAACGGTCTATTATCGCAAAACTCAACGAACAAACCTACGTATTATCTCCTAATAAAATACAGGATGTAAGATGATAAGGTAACTATTTTTTGGTTGGTTTCTCTTATCCCTCAGAATATCCTATCTCTTCTAATCGACTCAACTATAGTGTCTTTAGAATTCTAAATAGGTCAAGTGTCACGTTTATTATCGGCCGATGGAAATCTCGATGTATGTACGTAAGAACGTACCAAGCAAGCATCATGAAAATTTCAGGCGTGAATCGCGATTTCGTGCAGCGTAAGCTACGTCACTCTGTTCTGACCTCTTTTTTCTTTCCTTTTTAATCTCCCAGAACGTTAATAGACATAATCCTTTATTCCCGTAACGTCAAAGCAACCTCTTTATCGTGCCGCTTTATACAAGTCGGTCGTGACAGTACGTTAACCTTTTCGCGAAGAACCTCCGTGGAACTTACGAATACTAGGTCGTCACGAATACATGCAGCTGCATCATCATGGAAATCTCGATGAATTTAATAACCGCGAAACGGTCTACGTTTGCAGTCTACAAGCGCGTAATCATTTTGGTTGTAATAATTATGCGAAAGAACGAACGTAAGATGGAAACAAGCGATCAATTTTAATATAAAAAGTGAATTCTCCTTTGAAAGTATCTAGTTGTAAAAATTTTCTATTGCTTTTCGATAAGAACATAATTCTTCCGTCTACGTATAGGAGGGGATCGAATATAACTGGCATCGTCATTTCTATTATCTTTCCGACTGGCCGCTCGCAAAGTCCCGACATAAATCCGTGCACGAGGCGAGGCTAGTAACGTTCTAGAAAAGCATTGGAAAAACGAAGCGTAAAGCCGCGAGCAAAGCGTCGCTCGACCATCATAATCGCTATCGTCGTTCAACAAGGACGGCAGTAATTGCGACAGGGAGTAATAAGACGAATTGGTTTATTGCCTTTCGGTGTAATCACGGTCGGCGTCCTCGCAAAATGCTCTTGTTCCTCTTTTACCTTTTTTCAACAAAGCATGATCTCTCTCTCTCTCTCTCTCTCTCTCTCTCTCTCTCTCTCTCTCTCTGTCTGTCTCTAACAGAACTACATGAAGCGACATTCGGAGAAATAATTCATTTACTTTGAAATTAAAAGATTGGATCGCAACCATCGCCGTTAACAAACCGTAGGAACGAGTCTCGTGCGCGTAGTTGTCGTAATTAAGCCGGGGAATGGTAATGACGTTTAATCGAGCGCGTATGCCCCCGCAATCGTAACCAATAACGACTCTCGGATTTCCATTAACGTTAAAATCGTTTCAACTGATTTCAGTTTTGTTATCGAACGAAATACTATTTTTCGATCGAAAAAAGACACATCGATTGTATTCTTCTTCGATTTATCGAAATACTGTACAGTATTTTCCTATACAGATAGGTATATAGATTATGAACATGATACAATTCCTGGTATCAGGACTAGTATTGGAACTTGAAAATATTGGAAACTCGGCAGTATCCATATTTACAAAAAAGATGAAAGATAAAGATTCAACGATCTCGGTTGGAACTCGTTACGTCTCGACTCGTAACAGTAATGAACGATGGAACAGAAGAGCGTATACATTAGAAACAGTCGAAGCAACCTTTCCTGTAAAACCTCGCTTTTTCCCTTTTCTCTTTCTCTCTTTCTCTTTTATCCTTATCCGTCTTCGTCATGCTTGAACGAAGAACTCAGTGCGTCAACCAGGCAACCACTCTCGGCGTGTCTCTGCTCGTCGTTGGACCTTTGTGTTTGTTCTCCCTTTCTCTCTCTCTCTCTCTCTCTCTCTCTCTTTCCTCTCTCTCTCTTTCTTTCTTTCTTTCTTTCTCTCTAGGTCTTTTTCACTCTTAGAGATATATACACATACAGACACACACACGTTCTTCCGCCTCTCCCTCGCACACCCTTATTCAACCTTCCTCTCTCGCACCTTTTGTTGTAGGCAGAACAAAACGCGTGTAAATTGGCACACCCACCAATAAACCTCGAAGACCCCCGACATACATGCACGCTTGTCGTCTCTCTCTCTCTTCCTCTTTTTCTCTTCTCTTCGCCTCTGTCTCCCCTTTTCGCTTCACTTTTCTATGCGAGAACGTGTACGTGGCCGAGAGCGCGAACGACATGTAAATTCATCCCCCTCTGCGTTACCTCTCTCAGTGCGAGCATGAGAGCATACACTCACGTAACCATATGCTCATGTGTGTTAGTACGAACGCGACAAGTCGCGCCCCGTCGGTACGTTATTTCTTCTTTGCATCGGCCAGCAGACTCTGTGTATGCGAGCTTTACCTGTATAAAGCTTAGATTTAGTAGGCAGCAGTTAAAATCATGAAGACGAGACGATTTTTCAAGCTTGCAACTACGAATGACTTTTCAAACTTCGCTCTCCTCTCCACGTCGTCCTCGTCCTCGTCGTCGTTTCTTTTCTTGACAGTAGTCATTAAATTGTCCCCTGCCTTATCCCTGAGTAAACTCTTTTTGCTACCTTCTTTTCTTTTTTTTTTTTTCTTCTTTTTTCTTTTTTTTTTTTTATCTTCTTTTTTAATTTCACAGAAAGCAAAAGAGATATCGTTCGTCGTGATATTCATGCGGAACTCGATTCAGTTTTTCTTTCAACGAAACCGATCCTTAACCCTTGGCTATTTCAGTCCGTTGAAAAATATCGCATCCTCCTTCGTCACTGTGTCGCCTCCACCATAGATTTCACGTAGAAAAGGGAATATATTTGCGAGGGCAGAAAAACGGATAGCCGTTTCCGCCAAGGAGCTCCGAATTTCACTAATCCGCGTCCAATTGTTTTGAGTGGTTTCAATTATGCAAATGAGATGGCAGACCGCCGACTTACGAGCAAGGAACCACTTAGATACCGAGGATTCTGCATCCGAAATATACGGGCGTGGCTGCGGCTACGTCTTCGTCTTCTCGGGAAGACCTTGCGCCCTTGTTAGCATACCATATACATATGCATGCCTACCTTTATGTACAGCCGACGACGGCTTCCGCAACTTATATTATAGCAAGAATTTGTCCTTCCCGGTCCACCATCTAGAAGAATATCGTCCATTGTATTTATTAATATAATTCTCCTGTCGATTACAATGCATAAGATTTCTCGATGTATTCAATTTCAAGATACAGTACAAACATTATTGAAATATTTTTAAAATATTTGAAATATTCATTTCAAAGCGTAGTCCCTCTCTCTCTCTCTCTCTCTCTCTCTCTCTCTCTCTTCCCTTTTTTCGTCATTCCTTCTATATTTTCGATATATAAAATTTATCGTATAATGCATACTTAGGTTAACAGCATTTATAGTTTACTGCAGATTTATATATGGCAAATAAAATTCTTCTAATTAAACAAGTAAATTGTGTATACCGAGAGAAAACACGATGTTATAATGTCATATGCAGGATACGATGTACGAATAATAAAGAAGTGGTCGGAAGGAAAGAATTATATTTAACTCTTTCTTTTTTCTCTACTTGATGGCTAAATTAAACTTTTTGACGAGCCACCCGTACGATGCGATCTCGCATAGAGGAAGAGAGAGGGAGAAAGAGAGAGAGATAGAGAGAAGAGAAAGAGAGACAGCGACAGATTGCGTACGGAACGAAAAATATGATGCTCATATTCCGTCCGGTATTCGGTGTAGGGGCATATACGCGTATGGTTATTTTGGAAAATAGCTTGGTGATGGGACTTTGAAAAATCGTCGAGTGAACATCCACCGTTGGAAAATATTCATTAACGGGATACGAACATATTGGAACGAAATTTTCCGCGGAAAACAAATATGTTTACCCGTTGACCGTATCACATACGGAAGGTTTGATAATATTTTCGATGCAAAATAAGCACTATCGAATCGATAGTTCGAATACACTTACAATCGAATTAGTCCTTAGAGTCCATTCTTGAGCACGTTTATATTGTCTTATTATGATCGATATAATAAAATAGATTTAATAAGCCATGAAGAAAGAAGCCGAACTATAGGATGTAAAGTGTAAAAGGTCGCTCGTCGAAAGCCATTTTCTCGAAAGCGTATCGAATAGAGCGTCTCGGTGGTCTCATATATATCGTCACAAAGCTATTGCTCGTTTTCACACGAGTTACCTTCAATACCGTAAAAGAATTACTTAAATAAACGTTTTTCCCTTTATTAATTAATAAGTGAATAATAATAAAGAAATGATTTAAATTGATTTTTAATTAAATTGAAATATATAATATTAGATATTGAAAAGATTTACATTTTAAAAAAAGGTTATAAAGGAGAGAAAGAAAAAGAGATCATGCATATTTTCTACGTCTCGTATAGCAAACTCGAGAGTATTTTCTTTTGGTAAAAGAGATAGCAAGATCCACCTGGTTTCACGAATGGAACAAAGATAAAATATATTTTTATCCGGGAAGGAAGATTGTACGAGTTAGTCAGTAGCAATAAGTCCGAACTCTTCCTTTTCTTTCATTTTCCCGAGTGACTATGTCGAAAATATACGCGCACAACCGGCGCCATAGAGTGTGCTCCGGCAAATGGGATTTGCCGAAGTACCGGAAAATGACAGCCTCGACGGGACCTCCGAGAACCGTTCTAACATACTCCGCTTATATAAGCCCGTTCTCTTTCTCGCGTTTGGCTAGTGTCGTTAACGAGCCATAGATTCACCTTTATTCTCCTTAGTCGCTGTACTGCGTCGTGCTCTGTTGAAATTAAACTCCCTCATGGGTAAAACTCAGACTCTTCGATAGCTCTCTCTTTCCTTCGTCATTTCTCTCATCAGTTGCCACAAAATTCTAAGAGGTAACATAGTCATAAAGTCGAGTAAAAATTCAACCAGCCATATCACGTTGCGTTAGTTATAAAAGCATTGAAAAAGAAAATGTTCTTTATCTTAATATTCATGTTAAAAACACTTTTTGCATTTCTCGAGTATTTTTGCAAAATAACGCTTTCGATAAAATATTCTGACCAAGGAAAGGAAAAAAAGTGAGAAAGGAAAAAAAAAGGAAAAGAAATAAAAAATTAGACAGATTACGATACCATGCTCTAGATCTCTCTCTCTCTCTCTCTCTTTTCTCTTTTCTCTGTAGATTTTTCGTTCTTTCTCTCTTTATCTTTTCCTTTTTCACGATATTCTGAGACATGTGGTACGAACAAGATGGATGATTATAAGTAGCATCGAAACGGAAGTAAGCCAGGTGCGAGAGGACGATATGAGAATAAGTGGGGTTAAAAAATCATCCATTTTCTCAACGATTCTAGAGCTGATAAACGAATCAACCATCGTTCGTTGGAACGTCAACCGCTGTAACGGTGATGTCACGCACACGTGCCGATGTCGCACATTTCTATGTATATAATATATATCCAAGAATATATACTAGAATGAAGGGAGAACAATCGAGGCACGCATGCATTTCTGTTTTTTAGAGTTACGTTGGAGCGCTGCTATCCCCACCATCGTTACTACCACTGCCATCATATACCATCGACCTTTCTTTTACCTTCTCGTTCCATATTGTCGCGTATATCGCATCGCTACTGCCATCGTCGCTGTCGTCATCGTCATCATCGTCGTCTTTGTCGTCGTCGTCGTCGTCGTCGTCGTCGTCGTCGTCTTTGTCGTCATCGTCATCGTCATCGTCGTCGTCGTCGTCGTCATAGTCGTCGTCGTTGTCGTCGTCGTCTCGTTTCGCACAGCTCTGCACTCTTTCACACCCTCCAGATATTCACCTCTACCAGCGAGCTCATATATGCCTCCATATTCCCTCGTTCTCGCTCGGCTCCCTTCTTTCTATACTTGCTTCACGTCCACTCGCCTACGTGCCAGTCGTTTTTCGATGAATAGGTATGTACTTATACGAACTCACTCTTTTGCTCACTCGTTCGAGGACGACGAAGACGACGACGACGACGACGACGACGACGACGACGACGTAGACGATGACGACAAAGACCAAAGAGTAGGCGAATAGTTCAAAGTTCACTGACCTCGTAACGATTGCGAGAATTAACTTGACTTTTGCACCTTTCGCTGGTGCAAAAAGCCCCGATAAGGAACGTAAAAATGTCAAGAATTTTGATTCATGAGCTTAATGGAATCACGCGCTTGCATACATACGATTAAAGAGTTTTTTTTCTTTTCTATTTATGATTTCTATTTGCAATACGTTAATAAGTAAACAAGCTCACGCTCAATATCTAACTAGTTAAATATTTATATTTGAGATGACATTTCGCTTCAATAAATACTTTTGCAATGTCGACTTGGATTTTGTTTACTGATAGTGTAATTATGCGAAATTAGTTTCTAAAATCATTCTTCAATTTGTGTTGGTTAGGATAGGATCGAATCCCGATTAATTTCGCGCTATTATGGATAGGACGGTCCACTACATTCGATAAAAATTGTCACATTGGCCAACCTCTCGATCCACTTTCTCTCTCTTTCTCTCGTATGTGCGACTATGGTTCTATATGGGAAGGTTTAATCAGAAAGAGATGCGAAAACTGTGGAATCGAGCGTGGATTGGCTGAAACATGTTTACTCACGCGGTCTTCTCTTTCTCACACGCTTTTTCTGCTTTTTTAACCTTTGTCACATACACACACCAATTCTCTCTCTCGCTCTCTCTCTCTCTCTCTCTCTCTCTCTTTCTGTCACTTGCTCTCATTCACTCTACTGAAACTCCATTAACCGCCAAAAATAGATCGCACTCCGACGAGAGATAACAATGGCTATTCGATAGTCCGGACTACCGCGTATCCGATTGTGCAAAGATATTGAAGCTTCGCGTCATAGAATATCTCCAGCTATGGATGGATAATAAACAAAGGGCAGTTTGAAAAAGGAAAAAAAAAATGTTCTATCGACGGCTTTGAAAAAATAAAGCCGAAAGAATAATAGTGAATTTCTATGATTCAAGTAAAATAAGAGTATTGTTAAATATTGTCTTATTTGTATTATCGATCGAACTTTATTATATTTAACAATGATACTTGTAGAATAGCGTTGATATCTCTATGCAGAAAATAAATTGTTCGGGTCTCTTTCACCACAGAAAAGGGACAGAGGTGAGAAAATTATTAATTAAAAATAATGACAAACTTGATAATGTCGTAGTTTCGATGCACGATAATATTTACAAAGTCATTTTAAGAAAGACTTAATTTATTTAAGAATATACAGTGGGTTTGCGTTTATTGAGAAAAGGATATTGCATTTGAACATGCGACAAAGGAGAAACGGTTGCTGAATTATGAATCAGTCAAAGGATACAATCTCGCTAATTAAAACTCTGATAATTGAGAGATAGAACTATGGGTTTTGACGACGCCCATACCGAAGCTCGTTTCGTATAAAGTAACTCGTTTTTATGACCCAGAGTGCTGTTTAAATGATTAACGAGATAACAATTTGCAAAAATTAAATATTTCATTCTTATTATATAATATTAGGATAATCCGCAAAATATATATGAATTAATTTCAACAAAGATTTAATAGCAGTAACGATTCCGAATCTCTTCACAAAATATCCAGATTCCTCATATCGTAACACAAGCGGTTGTTAATCAGCGTCGATTACATGCATTTTCTAGCGAGGGACTAGTTAATACGAGGGTCTAATTAAAAGAGACGGTAGGCCGATGATGAAGCGATAATTAACACGATGATGAAGCAATAAACCGCCATCGCAGCAGCTCTTCAATTTCAAAGTTGCAAGCTTTTCCACGTCGGTCTACTCGTTCCCGTTTGCGCCCTATAATTTTACCAAGTTGGTGTGGGACAACGAATAAGAGTTAGAAGAAGAAGAAGAAGGAGGAGCAGTAACAGGAGCAGGAATAAGAAGTAGAAGAAGAAGAAGAAGGGATTCACCGTCAAACACAGAACTCACCCTCGAACGTTATTAATCGTTTCGTTCTCGACCCCTCTTTGCTACTTTCACCGACAATAAAGTCAATCTCATTCTCGCGAAAGCTCTCCTGAATCGACTGCGTTGCGAGGAACGAACGGGATTACGTAAAAAATGTATTGAACGAGAGAGTAAAATAGTTTCCTCCCTTATTTTTTTTCACTCTCGGATGGTTGTCGAACGGTTCAAAGGATTCAGCGAAGCCTTTATTATCCATCGGAAATGCGTATCGGGGAAAAGCAAGGGTATCTATTTAATCGGTTAGGAGAGGATTCCTCTAATTAGCGATCGCTTCGCGAAGATAGACGTCAAGCTACAGGATGTTAAAACGCGTCTTACCGTCTTTGAGGCTTCGTTGCGTCGAAGGCGTAAAAGAGAAAAAACTTGCCAAGCAAAGGGATAACTAAGGGCGGAATCTTGCATCTATCCATCAGACGACGTTAAGTTAAAATCGTTTTACCGACTACCAGGCGAAACCATCAATTTGGTCTCTCGCAATTAGCGTCTAACCGAGAAGGAAGAACATTTGCGGTGAGAATAAGTAAAGAGCTCGCGATGTATCTAATTCATTCCTAGTTTCTAGCTTTCTTTCAATTCGTTTCGTTCTCATTTTAAAATTCCACACTTCGATCGTTTTCTTTTTTCCCTTTTTTAATCGTACATTTCGATGAACGATTTATAATTCTTCTTCTCTTTTGTTTTCTTTTTATTTTTTATTTTTTATTTTTTATTTTTTTTTTTTTTTTTAACAAAGCGAACCATTCTTCCTCCCGTGTATAACTTTTATTGTTCTTTTCGATTACTTCATTTCACCTTCGGTAAATAATCGATCCGAGATACACCGTTAAGAGACAATGTTTGAGAAAAGAATTGTACCAGAGCGAATGGAATCTCCTTCTTTTTTCTTTTCTTTTTTCTTCTTTCTTTTTTTCTTCTTTTTTTTTTTTTTTTTTTTTTTTTTTTGTTTTTTCTTCATTATTTGTATTAGCTTAGCTAACCGACTGTTTCTTTTCTATTTTCAGGTAAGTGGTCCGATGCAATCTTTGAATTTCATCTGTCCCTTTTCTGTCAAGACAAAAACACAGGACGAATCATCGGACGAAGCGTTATTCCTTCGTCCCTCTTGTTGTCGAACTAACAGCACTTCTACCTACCTTTCCATTTTCCCTTGCTCCCTTTCTCCAATGTCTGTATTCTCTTCTCCTATCCTCAATCTACCTTCCGCTCTTTCTCTCTCTCCCTCCCTCTCTCTCTCTCTCTCTCTCTCTCTCTCTCTCTCTCTCTCTCTCTCTCTCTCTATCTCCAGCCGGTCGTTCGTTCCGCAGCTTCGTGGCAGCTCTCTTGAAAGTCTGGTCATAGTCGACTGGTAAGTTTACCTTTCAATTAATCGACCGCTATGGCGAGCTCCGGTTGACTGCCAACTATCCGGTCATTATCCACTAGTAGAGTAATTGGAATTGGAACTTATACAACCTAACTTGCGTACTGACTGAACTAAGCGACATGAAAAACGCATTGAAAGTGTACATCGTTAATTTTCTCATTACGTGTGGCGTTTCTAATGATTTTACGAGCCTTCCTACGTTACTTAAAAGAATGTAACATTAATGAGAACATCTTCGTCTCGCTAAATAACGATGCTTCGAAAATCAAATTTCATGGAAGATAGGGAAACCAATATTAACGCCCGTTCGCGCGGTTTTCCGGTTTATCCGTCATAACCGGTATTTAATTAATACGACAGATTACACCAACCGATGAAAATAATAATGCTCGTATATTTATTAGTTCGATGTCCGGTCAGCGGCGCTTTCGTTTGGTACAACCCCATCCTCCGATCCTCCTCACACGGTTATCCTCCGTTCAGTACGGCCGTTCCGCTCTACCGAGGTAAAACGTATCCTGCATTTATATGAAGTGCCAGTGGCATGCTAGTCTCACTACCATTACGGCGCTATCATTGAAAATGACAATTTCATTAGTAATCTAGCTCCACCGGCATTGTTCAAATTCAAATAATTATTGCTCCGGTTTGCCATGGTCCCGCTTTTCCTTCTACATACACCCCTCTATCCTCTTTGTCCTACTCACACTCTCTTTCTCTCATTCTATGAACGCGGACGCGTGTTTTGCTCAAATTCGACCTAGTGCAGCGCAATTCGAGGATCGAGTGATAAAAGGCCTTCGGCCGGCTTATCGAGTGACTTTAACAATTGGCGCGTTATTATGTTGGCCGTTGTATATCGCGATAAAATCATCGATAAATGCGCTATATAAAATGTTTTGCGATAAGTCGAGAGTGGAACGAGTATTGATGTCATAAAGGTTGCCATTTACGATACCGTTTTTGCATTCTTCGTATCCGTTAAAATGTACCCGATTACGATCATCGTATCGGTGTATTTTGATTCGTTTCAAACAAATCGGGCAGCGTATCGCTTTTACATACCTTCGTTTCAGGTTGTAAAATCTTCTCGATGTTACAATTACTCATCGAACGGATAACAATCGTCTATCTAGATAGATAAATAAAATTCGATCAATTACAATTAAGTAAGGTGAGCATTGTTTGACACAATTCGATGTATCAAGCGTAGAAACTCTTTATGTGTACTTTTTTAAAACGAATTCTAATTTATACATTACATCCGACATATACGAGAATATCGGACGTCGTTCGAGCCATTACGATGCCAAGTTTTCTATATCGTAATGAAATTTCGTGATAATTACAATCGGTCAGTTAAAGCGACAATTATCGCTTGGCTTGATTTTTTTCGTTCTTTAACCTTTTATCCCGGCGCTGATAATATCCCGCGAGAACGTAAATGGAAAGGCGACAACGTCGTTGCAAAAATGTCGAGACTTAATTCTTGTCTATTCTCTTTAATTATTTTCTTTCTCCATCAAAATAGAATTCACGATCGTTTCCTCCTTTCACTTTTCTCCTCTTCTCTACTCTGTCTCTCATTTCCGCAATGCTCTGCACGTTGCCATCTACTGTCGCATATATTAAAGGGAAAAAGAGATCAAGCGGGGATGAAAAAAGACTCGAGCAAAACAAAGCGGGGCGAGCTCGTTGACGTGGAGCAGTCAGAAAAAGTGGTAGAAAAGCGTGAGTAGTAGTGATGGTGGCGATGGCGATGGTTTGAGGTCTGGCATCCTCCATTATTATCATAATTTTATTCAGAAATGAAAAATCAGTCGTGTGTCCCACGAAGCCAAACCGGCTCAAGCCGCTCGACACAATGGAAGTCGTTCCCCATTGTAAATTTAACCCCTACCCTTACTCCTGCACCCTTATCTTCTTCTTCTTCTTCTTCTTCTTCTTCTACTTTTTTTTCGCCTTTCTCCTCTTTCGTCTCTTTTCTTTTTTCCCTCGCAGAAGCCTTGATTGAACGAATTATTTTATCGGCTTCAAGAATAATAAACGTCAAATCTGTCTTACTTTATTTTCGTCTATTCAACAAGGTAGATTCATCGTAAGGCCTAAATATTCGACAATTTTTCAATTACATAGTACATAGAAGAAAAATTAGATTTTATTTTATTGATTTTAAGTTTCGTTACAATAGACGATACGGTAGCAATAAAGTATTGAAAATATAAACGGGAGAAGTGTGACAACATCTCGAGGATAGAAAATTGACTTAAGCAGGCCAATAAGAGTTCCCAACGTCGTTCTCGTTGTTGTCATTGCCGAGCTGGAGCGAGTCGTGAAGACGAAGTAAACGGATGTAGAAGACTCCCAGGGCAAATTTCACGAGCAAAATGCAAATATGATTGAAGAAGATGCAGAAGCGGTCGTACAGGCAAAAAAAAAGTGATAAAAAAGGGGAGTTTACTGGAAACTGCGCGTCCGCTTGCCCCCACCAACTTGCGTTCTCTCGTTTTCTTTCTTTCTTTCTCTCTCTCTCTCTCTCTCTCTCTCTCTCTCTCTCCTTCTCGAATGTAAACGAATATAAGGAATATCTCGATTTGTCTGTCTTTTTTTCCTACATCCTCTTGCCCCTGCCATTCTTCGGTTCTCTTCCTTGTGAATCCTACTTTGGTCTGCCCCAGGCATTTACCGCCACTTGATTTGAACCCGATTTACCTCTCCATCCCCAAGAACCCTCCGGATATTTGCTTCGTTTACTCGCTCAAATTTACCTGCCGATCTGCCGAACTTCAGCAGTTCGAGCTGTGTAATTCCAGCCGCGTTTTTGCTGATTCCTGGAGAATTTTGTGTTCTTAGCATAACACTACTAACCAGCAATCGTAATTTTATGAACAAGCGCTCGCAAACGGATCGTTTTAACGTTGCTAACTTTATTTCCCGTTAATATTTTTCATTTCATACTTTTTAACATAGATCATAACTTTGGGAAGACACGTTATAGAACCCGAAATGAGCGTATTGACCGACCCGCTTGGAAGCAGTTCCCACAAGGAATGAGTTTCAAAAAGTTATAAATTTGTAGTCCAGTGAGATGAACGACCGACGAAACGATCGTTCAAGAAATTGGAAACCATTAACCCGATTTTACGAAGTGCGCCCGATGAATTTTAGAATTTTATATCGTAGCTCGATATTTAAAATGCTAGCCTTATGCCACGTCCAATAGTCGCGAACGATGAAGAAATCACGGTTAGAAATATCGTGTTAAGAATTCGATATCGTTTAATCGAACGTACGAATGTTAAAAGACGTTGCATCGACGTTAAGAAGATCTTACGTCATAGGAAGCAGCGATGTACCGTTGATTGCTAAGAGAAAACAGGAGGGTGCAATATTAACGCGTAAATCGACCTTGAGGGAATTCCCATCTCGTAAATTCTTGGCAAAGTACCAAAGGAAGCGAAGATGGAGTATGAGGAACAGAAGCAGAACTATAGCCAAAGTACGAGCTCGCGAACGAGCCAGGATTCTCGGCAGATACTTCAACCGGAGCCCGGGCAAAAGGTACGTTCGGCATCCTTCCTTCCTTCCCGCTATATTCTATGAACATGCTCGTAGAAAATCCTCCCTAGAGGATACATCCTCCTCGCCGTTCCTTCTACTATCTCTGTCAGTCGCCTATCGCTGTTGAACGGACAGGTGGGTGGACGTCGGTATAACCAGGCGCGAAGAGAGATTCTTGAGGCTTAACGTGTCCGCCTAATCCTTTCATCCCTTTTCCTATTGCGGCCCTCTGGGACGTTTCAGCGTCAACTGTTGTCCACGAGTTGGCTACAGACTCGAGATCGATATGCATGACCGCATCTTTCTCGAAAGATTCCTCGTGAAAAGGAAACTAATCGCTTGGGGAAACGATTGGTAAAATACTTTTCGAGAAACGTGTCCCTTTGGACACGTTCGAGAACTCGATAAATCGACGTCGAAATATATTGTCATCGCATAAACCGCAAGTCGTCGATTACTCTATTAACAGTGACGCATCAGCAAAGGGTGTACGTTCAAAAACAGTCGGCACCATGGCGAACCACTGCGTTAACATTTAATACGCGGCGTGAGTTGAGGATGGGAGAAAGGGGGAGGATACATGAGAGGGTGCACGATGCATGTAATGGTGCAGACATTGTGGGCCTGATCAATGCTTGGATTGATTAATGCCGAGCCGTACCATTCGCTTGGTTCGAATACATTCACGCACGTGCGCTTTCGCGTGCACGCCCAGTTTCTGCGTGCGCTATTAACGCTCGTGCACCTATGCGTACACCGGACCAACACCAAATATGCCTCCTACCTGTCATCGAGCCGCTTCCCTAGGCTCACGTCGTCCAGTGAAATGGCATCGTCATCGTTTACATACCCATATTGTTGATTCGCATTAGTATTCGCCATTCAGAAGCCGAACAATTCTGTGGCCGACGGCCCTGTTCCGTCCGTTATTAAACACGGTACAGCTCGCGAATCGCCACCGGCAAACTTTTACTTTCTTTCGTCTCGACTCCAAGCTCTATCTCTTCCGGAATTACGACTGCCATAGATATTCCGCATACTCATATAGAGTATACCGTTTAACGCGGAACTTAGAGAACCATGGCGAACCATGAACGGGGTTATTCTACATGTGTATGCATTTAAATGCATATGAGTATGTATAGGATACACGAGCAAATTGAATTATTCGTCGGTTGACCGGAAGGATGGTCAGATACACGAGATTTTCTCGCGTCGTTGAATCGAAATATCGAATTCTGTTTAATTTCGTTCGAAGAATTTTAAAAAGACGCGTGGAACAATAGCTTGTTCCTTCTTTTTTTTTTTTTTCGTGGTGTTTCCCTGCGAAAGGATTTTAATTAAGAACAGATTACGTCAGAGCTTTCGAGCTAATCCGGGTTTCGTTAAGCAAGCGTCGCTGAAAAGTCGAGAAATTCGAACGCATGATGACCGTCTTAATGAGTTCAACGAAGAGAGAGAGAGAGAGAGAGAGAGAGAGAGAGAGAGAGAAGCAAGGAAAAAGAAGACAAAAAAAAAAAGAAAAAAAGGAAAGAATGAAAATGAAGGAAGAGCTTTGCTTAACGAGAAAATACTAAGCATTCGTTAAAGCGATTTCTCGCAACACGTAACGCCGATCGATTCTTCATTAAATTCTTTACACTTTAGATATCGTTTGTGCATTCCAATAATATAGTTTCGAATCGATTCCAATCCCTCACCTTCTCTAGCAGAGAAAAGCAATCGATTGGCGTCGTTGGTCCTTGTTTCGTTAAATTGAATATTTCCGTCGAGAGATCGTGACGCATCCTAATTCGATCGAAGAGAAAAAGGGAGGAGAAAGACGACAGAGAAAAAGAAAGAAGTAGAAAGAGAAGAATAAAAAGAGCACATTAATTTTCCTGGGACGGAAGGGGTTATTGTGTAGAAGGGGTCGTGAACGAGGTGTGTCGCCGACGTTACAAAAAAGCAACGCCGTTCGCCCCGAGCCCGTCGACTTCCGTACATTTATTACGTCTAATTTGCTGAATAACTCAAAAGGAGAATTGGGAGTGCAGTTGACAAGGGGGAAGGCGAAAGCGTTAAAGAAGCGCCGCGGGACCCTGCGGGCCCCTTATTACGGTGCCACCCGAAAACCTTGGCTCGAGCTCTACTACTTTTGCCTCTAGATTCGCCACGGGTGGCATTCGCAATCGTCGACCGAGTGCGATTTCACCGGGCGACTTCGCGTGCCGGACAAAGGTGTGCTCTTGAATTAGAATAATAATGTCGTTTTGGGAGTGGGAAAAGTATTAAAAAAAAAAAAAAAAAAAAAAAAAAAAAATGAAAAAAAAAACCAAACAAAAAGAAAAAAAGGAGAGAGAAAGAGAAAAGATTAGAAAAATGAAGGGAAGGACGTGAATGAAAGGAGCCGTGCACTTGCCTTCGTAACTAGCATCTGGCAAATTATGGTCTATGATAATATAGGGAAATATTAAGTCGTTGCTTCGAGCCGATCGGAATAGCAGATTAGACGTCGCTGCGAGAACTCAAGCGTTACGTGTGTCTCAACGACGACGACGCATTTAGCAAGGCACTCGTGGCACCTTGATATATGAGAAAAATAATCGAAAAAGCCTTATGGCTTGATCACGAAGGATTTTGCGTCTCGCGGAACGCGAACGTGAGTGAAATAGAGAGAGACAGAAAGAGAGAGAGAGAGAGAGAGAGAGAGAGAGAGAGAGAGAGAGAGAGAGGTAGATAGAGGGAGTCGAGATAAAGCGCTTTAATTAATTAGCCTCGGCGTCGACGCTCGCCATGCACCCAGCACGATTCGCACTTTCCTTGTCGGTAGACAATGCGGGATAACCCGCCCGTTTCGTGCAAGTCACTCGATCGAGCATACGACAGGAGCTCGTAAACGTCTCCATTAAAGCGTCACGTTATAACCGAAGCATCTACTCTGTAATTACGATGAACTCGTGTGTCTGAAGCGTTTGCCAAACGTTATTAACTCTCTGAGATCGTCGCCGCTGTCGCTTTCGTGACGTTGCTAATTACGACGCTCGACTAGATTACTTCTAGACGCATAAAAAAGGAAACCAGAAATGACGGGCACGTCGTTGAGTATAGTTACTTCGAAAGTAATATCGAAGGAGAAGCAAACAAGGGGAAATCAAGAAATTTTCGATTCATTTCTCATAGGATACCAATTGAATGACATTATTCGAAATAATTTATTTTCAAAAGGAACGTTCTCGAAACAAAGTAGAAATCACGTTTATTAGAAACTAATTACGTTGAAACGTCACCTGGTAAATAGATCTTTAATGTATCCTGCTGAATATAATATTTCATGATTCGGAGAGGTGCTATGCGCGCGAGCGAGCGAACGAGCGAGCGAACGAGCAAGCGAATATCCATTTGGGCACGAAGGTGGTATTAACGGGATGCCCCGCGGTGTACCGAATTAATATCATTATTTATGCCTCCTGCGTAACGTTGCAGGAAAGAGAGAGAAAGCCGGAGGCTTCCGTCCGAGCTCAAAGTCATTAACATTCCCAGTCATTACTTTCATTCCGTTTATCGTCGACGTGAACGAAGACGACTAGGACGATGCTCAGGAGGAGATAAAAGAGTAGAGGAAGGATGATGCTTCGTTCCTTTTTTTTATTTTGAGAACGGAAGCAGCACTCTTGTCTTTCTCGTCTTATTTTTTCACCTTCTTATTTTTTCACCCCCTCGGGCCGCATGTCCGGGAACAACCCCCTCTATTTTGTGGAGCCGTCCACCTTGCTCTCTTGGATTACATGGAGCTCGTTTCTCTTGGAGACCGAGGAGTTATCCTCAACGAGGTCCTTCCTTTTTGTCCTTAATAAGGTGTTACGGTTCGTCTCTTCGACGATGAGATACTCTCTTTTGGATTCGCTACGATGCCTTCCCTCCAACCGCACGCCACGTTCAATGGCCCGCCCTGCTGAATATGACTTTCCGTGTCTTTTTACTAAAAAAAAATATTGGCAGTCGTTTGGTGGTTCTGCACGTTTTCGTAAAAAAATATCTAACGTAACTTTGTTCTGAAAATTTGATCCTTCTTATTTACTCTTCATGTAAATAACAAAATGATATTTCATTAGTAGGATTATATTCAAATAGATTTAATGATAACACGTTAGAAAATGAAAAAGATCATTCGATGGATCGTTAAAATCGCTTACAAACAAGCTCTCGAGGAAAATGTTTTATCTGAGAATCGCCTGCAGCTGTTAAAGAAAGTTTTTGTAGGACGATCGATTGTTCCTTTTTATGAGTTGATCTCGAACTTTTAAACAAGGACTTTTTAGAAAAAAAAAAAAATTGCCCAGAGAATGTCGTTTAACAATCCCTTTTTAAAATTGGTGCCAGTTACTCAATTCGTTACGCTTACCGACTCCTTTCGATTTCTTTTTTTTTTTTTTTTTTCGTTCAAACGTGTTAGTGAAATTGATGATCGTTTCTACTTTATTATTATTTAATTAAAAAAAAAATATTAAAGCTTTTATATAATTACCATTACTGGCTTATAATCAAAAGAACGTGTACTGGCAAGCGTTCGTAAATATAGCTTTGATGATTATATGTCCGATAATACTGATCGTTTCGATAAAAACACAGAGAGCCTGATTCAATTTGACGGTTCAACGAACACTGCTGATTTCAGTTCTGTATTTTCACTCGAATCACGATAAGATAAAAGACACTGAAGAAGAGTTTCGATCGTCGTAAAATTCCCGGAGGAGATGGTTAAGAAAGGTGAATAAAAAATCGGGCATGGAGTATAGTTGTAGGAAAGGAGGGAGATCTCGGTCGAACGGACGTTCAAATATGCACCCCATGATCCTTCACGACTCAACACTACCGTGGGACCTCTTATAATTTTCAAACGAAGGATTAATCGACCGGCAGAAATATTAACTTCCCGAAACTGTCGCGCCGCCCTCGCTTAAATAATAAATTTCCCTTTTCGTTAAGGGCCGTTTTAAAATGCTATGAGAATAATGATCTTCGAAGGATACCGTCCGTCGTTTAACGCTCGAAAAGTACTTGCTTTCTCAAGAGTTTCTTTCCCCATTAATGGTACCTATGCAGATTTCCTCAATTCTTCGATCTCTCACGAAAGTACCAATTCAACGATCATCAAGATTTAACAATTTTTTCAAACGAAGTACCACTCCATCGACATAATAAGATTTTTTTTCTTTCCTATAGGATTTTTAAAATCGTAATTATGTTCGCTATTACGACTTCTTTCGAGCCATAGAATAGTTTATAATCACCAATTCATTTAAATCGTTTGAAATCGTCGGAGATGTCTATAACTATTGCCAAGAAGGAGACAACGATTCACCCTTGTCACAAACCCCCAAAGCAATGTGACGAACTAAAAGGTTGAAACGTATCGGTTTCGAATATCTGTAGTCATTTAATTTGAAATCCCCGGACGATAAAGGATGAAGAGGTCAGATGCGGGCGAACGAGTAGGATGTAAGCATTAAAGGGTTGGAATTTGAATTGCAGATCGGTAGTTACCTTCTCTATCTCTCTCTCTATCTCTTTTTCTCTCTCTCTCTCTTCCTCTCTTTCTCTTCTTTCACCCCTCTCACGACAGTAAATTCGTGCCGCTCGGGGGTTCTCGTACCACTCGAATCAGTCTCACTTCGAGTTAGAACCATAGTTTTCTCCTAGACTGAGAATCACACCGATGGATGGAAATTTGACGGATGATCGATGCAATTTATGCATTTATTACATCTCTTCTAATGTCACGCATATATGCGAAGAGAATGATACGTGATTGTAATCTATCTCACGAAATATTATCGTATATTTATAATTTCAATCGATTGTCGATGTTATAGTTAAAAAAAAAAAAAAAAAAAAAAAAAAAAAAAAAAAAAAAAAAGAAAAGAACACAAAAATTTGAAGGATTCACAGCCTATTCTTCGCAAACTACCTTTTTTTTTTTATTTCTCTGTGCGTAGAAAGCAATCAAATAAACGTAGGTGGATGGAAGGGAAAAAGTGAGAGAAAAAGAGAAAGCTCGTGCGAATCGTAGCACGTGCCAAGCTCGCTTCGAATTTCCATGACGAAAGATAAAGACATTTCGTTGAGCGAATGCAAAAAGCGTGTGCCCGTAAAAATGTTCTCATAAAAATGTCCTGGATTAAAATCTCTGGTCACGTGCAAATAGCCACGTAACGAGAGACTACAACTTCAAGGAGAAGTAAAAGTTCGAGATCCGTTCGAGTTTTTAAAGATTTGCGAGTCATGGCGAAAATTAAATAGGAACGCGAATGGATCTACGTTCTATTTAAACACGATGGAATAATAAAATAAAGTGTATTGAAATTTCGGACGCAAATATTTCTCTATAAATTCAAATTATATTAGTGAGAATTTAAATATAAGGGTCGGCTTTGAGATGAAAATTTGAAATGTCGAAAATGAAAATTTTATATAACGAATAAAATTGAGACTCTTTTAAAGGTCGAAAATGAAAATTTTAAATAACGAATAAAATTGATACTTTTGAAAAAAAGTATGTATAAGTATTCCAATGATATTCATTTGAAAACAAACTGAATGTCATTGGAAACGAGTAACATGAAATTCACCGCACGCGTTGTTTACTAAGTGAAGTTTACTTTAGGATAGCTCGGTACACCAGCATGACAAAGACCACCAGTATTCTCCTTGAAGCGGACACGGTAGGACATAGTTTCTCGGCTCTTGCACGTATTTAATATCAAGTTGTTCACTGCCGTGGCTTACTTAGTCTCCACATTGCACTTCTCTAATATATTAAGGTACCGAAAGTTCAACGCTTCGTACTTTACAATTACCGTGGATGTATTGCTTGTAGATCATTGCATGAATTAATTTACAGAGTGAAGGATAAAACATTGAAGAACGTCAAATATCGATTACGTCGCATTTCACCTCTCTTTTTCTCCCTCTCTCTCTCTTTCTCTCTCTCTCATTCTCTTTTTTCTTTTTCTCTCTCTCTCTCTCTCTCTCTCTCTCTAAAGTTTACATTTCGATTAACACAAGACTAGATGTGGCAATAAATCGACGAGGAATGCATAAAAGGTATAAGAAGCGAGCAGTGAAAAAACATATGGAAAAGCGTACGTATAATAACATAACGGCAGGTATTTCCTTGGGCGTTTCCTCCAGCACATTTTCAGCTTAGTACGAGAATTGATAAAGACTCCTAGCATAATCCAAGGATATGGAGAAGGGTAAGGGAGGAGGATGTTTCGTTATCTCTCGAAAGCCGCCGTGCGGTGGAAGTAGCGATGGAGGAACGGACGAGCGGGTATAAGAAAGTGGGAAAGGATAAGACGTTGCTCCGGATATCGAGTAAATTTAAATTTTAAATAGCCGTGTTTACTACGGAGAAGCTGATTCAACGTTTACCAGACGTTGCATTAGCCTTTTCGTAAGCCCGCTCCATTGCACTTGCCTTTCTCGCTACTCTTCTTCGCATTAAACGCACAAATATTTCTCGCATGGGATATACGTTGAAATAATGGAAAAGGAATTATTTTTATCTCGTAAAATTGTATACAAGAATATCTTCTTTTTCTTTTTTTTTTCTGTTTCTTTTTTTTCTTTTCTTTTCTTTTCTTTTCTTTTGATTTTACAAGGGATGGAAGATAGAGAAAGAAGAATAACAATAACACAGAAAGGATCTCGATCAATTTTCTTCTTTTTTTTTTTTTTAAACACGAAAATAGAAAAGGATTGTGAGGATAATTAAGTACAGTTACATTTGTTTCGCTAAGATTGTCTTTCGTCGCGACAAAAGGATATTACTGCCAGACCAAACAACCCCAGGATTTACTTTCTTACTCCAAAAACCCACGTCGGTTAGAATGCTTTTGTCGAGTTACACTCGCTTTTTGGTCGTTCGCAGAGATTACTTAAAATTCGTTACCAACCGAGTTCCTTTTTTCTTTAACTTCCAGCAGTTTCCTCTTCCAAACAAGGAAAGAAACTTCACGAAG